>NC_090826.1:51057318-51284818 GCF_028021215.1 Eschrichtius robustus
GCTTCTTAATAATGGTCCTTTGGGAACTTTCACTAAATGGTCTTGAACGAAATCCAAGTCTCAAATTGCTTAAACAAATTCCACTGTCTTCTGAATGGTGCAGTCGTGCTGCTTCAGGATGTGAGATAATGTTATTGTGACCCGGCAGCTTTAGCAGAGCTAACTCTATTAATAAGGCCAAATAGGCCTTTATCTAGGATGATAAAAGCAAATAGCAAGCAACTTTTAAAAATAACCATTGAGATATCCTTGGAATAATGCCACACATTTAAGTCTGAAGAAGAAAAACTAATTATCTGGAGAGGGAGTGCACTCCCATATTGCTCATCTTGCCTTTTACTTAAGTATGGGGAGCGGTCAGACTATAATGATGCGCATCACATACAATGAGCTTAAGTAAAAGGCCCTCAGGATGTCTGCGATTAAACATAAAAGCTACTCTCTCCATGCTGTATAAATAAATAAATTAAATTAAATTTTTAAAAAAAAGAAGCTACTCTCTCCATAGGGCATTTCCATATTATAGACCCTGTAGATTTATCGGTTAATTTACTGGTCATATTATACCAGGCATAGCAAATAGGTTTCAACTCCCCTGCCCATATTAATTGATGGGTAGTGGCTGCTGGGGGTAGTTTGTTGAAAAAGGCTGTGATGATAAAGCCAACTCTGAAGCAAAGATCATGGATGTGTGTGTTTGAGGGTGGAGGTGAGGGTTAGCGGTCCCTATACAGTGGTAGTCTGTATTAGGAGAAAGGCTGATCAAGCACAGGCCAAAGGTTACACAGATACTAGCTACTCATTTATTCATTTGTTTATCCTTCACCTCTTCAAAAAAGACACAGAAGAGAATATCTGTAATATAAAAAGATTTTAAAACTCAGGGCAAAAGGAAAGTAAGATCAAAACGGTAAGTGAAGGGCACTGAGAAATGCAAGCCACAAAATCCTGCACACTTAGCAATGGGGGCTTAACATTTGACTCTGAATTTCCTAACAGCCAAATTAAATATGGAAGTCATAATCATTTACAAGATTCACATTGTCAAAAATGTAAGGTTGGTCATGTAATATAAAGTGTAAGACAGACATTTTGGTATAAAAGAATAGGTGTGGAACTAGAAGACGTGAATTTAAGTCCAAAGGCTGCCACTTAGTAGCCACGTGACCTTCAGCAAGTTGTTTAAACTTGACTGCCTCAGTGTCGTCATTTGTAAAATTTGGATAATAATGCTGCTTCATGAATTGCTCTGAAGTTAAATTATGAAGTGAGCATGCTCTTTGTTTTTCATTTGGTCACCTAGATCCATGCCCCTCACTTCTCTGCCCTGCAGACTGCATCAGCCAGGCTCCCTTTGCCCTCTGGCTTCCTGTTCAGTTCAGCCAACAAGGAGTAACCTCTCCCCACCTCTTCAATGCCAAGAGTCTAATGGTAGCTGGTCCCTTTATGACTGTAGCCCTTATGGACAGCAGCCTTCCAGAGCACCAGCTCTCACCAAGCTCCATGATACTGTGGCCTCCCCTTGCTTCTTTAGGCCTAAAGAGTAGCAGCTACTTGACGTTGCTATCTCTGGGTGCCTCAGGATCACTTTTTGGTTTCCCCAACTCCATTCATACTTCTGTAAACTGTCTCTGCATTTAATTCTCATCAGAATCCAATGTGAGCATGTTTTCTGTTTCTGGCCACGGCCCTGACTGAGACAATGAATATTTATAACAAATGGGAGGGAGATGGGAATAGAGTCGATTTTTGAGCCCCTACTACAGCCAAGCAGAGAACCAGTCACTATTTATCACAGATATTCAATAAATGCTGATAAATCTGAAGTAAGGGGTCTGAGACAGGATAAGGGAGAACAGATTTCACCAGAATTTGAGACACAGGACTCAGATCCTTTCCATCAGATGACCTCCTTTCTCCAATATGGAATGTCAACAGAAGAAAGAGAAAGAATCAGGATTAATCGGCCCATTTAGCCTGAGCAACAACAACAAAATGCTAGCATTTATGAAGTTGTAAAATCCTGTTCTAGGTTTCAAAAAAAATTCAAAGGGAAATGGTGCAGCAGAAAGTGAGTACATGAATTTTCTTTGTGCCATTTTAGGTACCTGGGGGAAGAGTGGAGGTGAGTGGGCATAATAGAATTAATGGAATGCCTACTGTGCTCTTGTGCCATTCCATTTTGGAACGATTTATGACTTTCCAAGGATGTGCTATCAGAACAGAAGTATTTTGCCTCCTTTTCACACAAAAAAAGATACTTTAAGAATCACAAATAAAAGAGAAAGTAACAAGAACCCATGAACTATGTACCGGCACAGGGACAACCAAAGGTTTGTGGGCACCCAGCAGATTCTGCTGTTGTCCCTAGAAACCACCAAAGGCAGGTAATTCCAAGTGCTTCCCTACTGAAGCATCCGACATGTTACTGCGGTCAGGAGAGGCTCACATCCTCAGATCCTCTTTATTGATAGAGATCTATTTTTTTCTCTGTTGACACACATTTTTACAGGAGGGCAGAGATGTCTTAGATCTTTTGTGCACAAGTTGTCCCCATAACCAGAAAGACAGACCTTGTACAAAATAACCACAGTGCAGGGGAGAACTCACAAACAAAGAAAAAGAAGCATAAAGTGAAATGTTTTGCTTTTCTTTTCGCCATTTTCATCCTGTTTTGATTTCCAACATGTGCAAATCGTTCTGTTGCTATAAAACTTATTAAAGACCAAAAATGTAATAATGAAATGAAGTTTTAATCCCTTACAGTTTTTTGGCATCATCAGCTTGATTATATTTGATATACACTGAAGGGTTTTGAGTTTTAGATGGAACTTTTCTTAAAACTGTTCATGCGTCCCAGATGTGACCTAGTTTCGTTCTGGGAAATGGATGCTGAGTGTTGCACAGGCAAGTCAAGCAGGCATGGCTATTTTAGGAGCCATTAATGTAGTATATTTACAGGAACCAAATATGTGACTCCAGCTGGCCCGTGAAAAACCTTCATTGAGCATGTACTATGTGCTGAGCACAGAACTGTAAACACAAAGGACCAGTCCTGATCTTGAGGAGCTCAGAAACCAGGTAACAAACATGTTATATGGTAAAAGAAAACACATGTAAAAATAAAGACAAGGCATAACGTGTGCAAATGTCAGAAGCTGGAAGAAGGTAGAGAAGCGTTCCGTAATATGTAGGCAATTTTTTTTTTTTGTCTTAGGAGGGTTAAGGGAATGCTTCACAGAGGAGGTAGAATCAGAACAAATTCTAAAGTTTTAATTCCAGCTGGGAAATTCTCTTCATTTAGGTCATGACTTACTTATGAACAAATGAATTTATGGTCCACTTGGATTGACAAGAAAACAGATGGAAAAAGCCTAGGATAAGGCTGGGCATAAAATAAGAATCATTAAGTGCTTTATCTCTTCTCCAGTATTATTTTAATTGAGGTAAAATTCGCATAACATAAAATTCATCCTTTTCATCATTTTAAACTGTACAGTTCAGTGGTGTTTATAAATTCACAATGTTTTACAAGCATTACCACTATCTAATCCTACAGTATCTTCATTATCCTACAAAGAAAGGCTGTGCCCACTGAGCAGTCACTGGGCCTTCCCCTTCCCCTCCAGCACCTGGCAACCACTAACCTGCTTTCTGTTCCCATGGATTTGTCTGTTCTGGACATTTCATATAAATACAGTCATAGAATATGTGGCCTTTGTGTCTGGCTTCCTTCACTTAGCAAAGCGTTTTCAAGGTTCATCTAAATAGTAACATGAATCAGTACTTTATTCCTTTTTATGGCTAAATAACATTCATGGTACACAAATACCACATTTTGTTTATCCGTTTATCAGTTGGTGGACACTGAGTTGTTACTACCTTTTGGCTGTTGTGAATAGTGTTGCTATGAACATTCACATACAAGTCTTCATTTAAACACCTGTTTTAAATTTTTCTGGGTACATATCTATAAATGGAATTGCTGGGTCTTATGCTAACTCAATATTTAACTTTTTGAGGAACTACCAAGCTGCATTTTCCATTGTGGATGCACCATTTTACATTATTACCAGCAATGTATAGGTGTTTTAATTTCTTCACACCTCACAGACACTTGTTATTTTCTGTTTGTTTGTTTGGTTTGGTTTGGTTTGGTTTGATTCGGTTTGGTTTGGTTCGGTTTGGTTTTGCTTGTAGCCACCCCAGTGGGGGTGAAGTGGTATCTCATTGTGGTTTTCATTTGTATTTCCCTAGTGACTGATGATTTTGAGCATCTTTATATGTGCTTATTGACCATTAAAATGCCTTCTTTGGAAAAAAGTCTATTCAGATCCTTTGCCCATTTTTAAATTGGATTGTTTGATCTTCTTGTTGTTGCATTGTAAGTTATTTATATATTCTGCAGACAAGTCTCTTAACAGATAGATGATATGCAAATATTTTCTCCCATTCTGTAGTTGTTTTTATTTAAATGACAGTGTCCTTTGATGAACGAAAGTGCTCTTTTAAATTTTTATAAAGACCAAGTTATCTATTTTTTTTTCTTTTGTTGCCTATGATTTTGATATCATGTTTAAGAAACCATTGCCTAATCCAAGGTCATGAAGATGTACACCTGTGTTTCCTTCCAAGAGTTATAGAGTTTTAGCTCTTACATTTAGGTCTTTTGATTCATTTTGAATTAATTTTTGTATATGGTTGAGGTAGATATCCAAATTCCTTCTTTTGTGTGTGGATATCCAGTTGTCCCAGTACCATTTGTTGAAAAGACTATTCTTTCCCCCATTGAATGTTCTTGGTACCTTATAGATGTCTGGGTTTATTCCTGGATTCTGAATTATATTCCATTGATCTATATGTGTGTCCTCATGCCAGCACCACAGTGTTTTGACTACTGTAGCTTTGTAGTAAGTTTTGAAATAGAGAAGTATGAAGAATTTTGTTCTTTTTCAAGATTTTGGATATTCGGTATCCCTTGCAATTACATGCAAGGGATGTAATCAGCTTGTCCATTCTTCACAAAGGCAGTTAGAATTTTGATCGAGATTGCATTGAATCTGTAGATCAATTTGAGGAGTATTGCCTCTTAACAATATTAAGTCTTCCAATCTATGAACATGGAATGCCTTTCCATTTATTTAGGTCTTCTTTAATTTCTTTGAGCAATGTTTTGTTGTCTTCTGTGTACGAGTCTTACTCCTCCTTAGTTAAATTTATTACTATTTTATTCATTTTGATTTTGAATGGAATTGTTCTGTTTTTTTCAGATTGCTCATTGCTGGTGTATAGAAATATTACTATAAGATTTCTATATGTTGATCTTGTTTCCTGCAACTTTGCTGAATTCCTTCGTTAGCTCTGTGATATATATATATGTATATATGTGTGTGTGTGTATGTGTATGTATACGTATATATAGATTGTATATATATTCATATCATCTGTGAATACAGATAGTTTTGCCTGTTCCTTTTCAATTTGGAGGCCTTTTCTTTCTTTTTCTGGACTTGTTGCCCTGGCTAGAGCTTCCAGTATCACGTTGAATAGAAGTGACAAAAGTGGACATTCTCATCTTATTTCTGTTCTTGGGGGGAAAGCTTTCATTCTTTCACACTGAATGGGGTTTTTATACATGGCTTTTATCATGTTGAGGAAGTTGCCTTTTACTCCTAGTTTTCTGAATAATTTTATCATGAAAGATTGTTGAATTTTTAACTTTGTCAAATGCCTTTTCTGCATGAATTGAAATGACTGTGAGGGTTTTTTTCTTTTTTTTTCTAATATGATGTAATATACTGATTGCTTTTCATATGTTAAACCACCCTTGCATTCCTGGGATAAAAATCACACTTTGTTATGGGGTGTAATCCTTTTAATACGCTCTTGGATTTGTTTTGATGATATTTTGATGAGGATTTTTGCATCTATATTCATAAGGGATATTGGCCTATAGTTTTCTTTTCTTGTAATGTCTTTGTTTGATTTTGATATCAGAGTAATGCTGACCTCATAGAATGAGTTAGGAAGTGTTCCCTCCTCTTCTGTTTTTTGGAAGAGTTTGAGAAGGATTGGTGTTATTTCTTGAAACACTTGGTAGACGCTACCAGTGAAGCCACGCAGTCCTGAGTTGTTGTTTTTTGGAGGCTTTTGATTATTTATTTATTTTTTTAAAATTTTATTTATTTATTTATTTATTTATTTATTTATGGCTGTGTTGGGTCTTCGTTTCTGTGCAAGGGCTCTCTCTAGTTGCGGCAAGCGGGGGCCACTCCTCATCGCGGTGCGCGGGCCTCTCACTATCGCAGCCTCCCTTGTTGCGGAGCACAGGCTCCAGACGCGCAGGCTCAGCAATTGTGGCTCACGGGCCTAGTTGGTCCGCGGCATGTGGGATCCTCCCAGACCAGGGCCCGAACCCGTGTCCCCTGCATTGGCAGGCAGATTCTCAACCACTGCGCCACCAGGGAAGCCCCGAGGCTTTTGATTATTGATCAAAATAATTAGGTCTATTCAGATTTTCTGTTTCTTCTTGATTCAGTTTTGGTAGTTTGTGTGTTTTGAGTAATTGATCATTTCATCTAGATTATCTAATTTGTTGATACACAAATGTTTACAGCGTTCTCTTATAACCATTTTTATTTCTATAAGGTCAACAGTAAATCTCCATTTCATTTTTTATTTTAGTGACTTGAATCTTTTTTCTTGATTAGTAGATCTAAAGGTTTGGTAATTTTGTTGATCTTTTCAAAGAACCAGCTTTTATTTCATTTATCCTATTTTTCTATTTTCTGTTTCATTTATCTCTACTCAAATCTTCATTATTTCTTTCCTTCTACTTGCTTTGGATTTAGTTTGCTAGTTTGGATTTTTCTTTGCTAGTTTCTTAGGAAGTTTAGATTATTGATATAAGGTTTTTCTTTTTTCTTAATGTAGACATGTTAGAACTGTAAATTTCCCTCCAAGAGCTGCTTTAACTGCATCCCATAAGTGTTGGTGTGTTGTGTTTTCTTTTTCATTCATCTCACAGTATCTTCTAATTTCTTGTGATTTCTTTTTTGACCCATTGGTTGAGAGTGTGTTGTTTAATTTCCACATTTTTGTGAATTTGGCAGTTCTCCTGTTTGTTATCTTCCTCCCTGCCTCCTTCCCTCTCTTCTTTCCTTCCATTTCTTCCTTCCTTCCTTCCTTCCTCCCTTCCTTCCTTCCCTTCTTTCTTTTCCTTTCTTTCTTTCCTTCTTTCTTTCTTTCTTTCTTTCTTTCTTTCTTTCTTTCTTTCTTTCTTTCTTTCTTTCTTTCTTTCTTTCTTTCTTCTGTCTTTAAAAAGGTTTTTTTGTGTGTGTGTGTTGAAGAGCACTAAACATGAGATCTACTCTGTTAACAAACTTTAAGTGTACAATACAGTATTATTATAGGTTAACTATAGGCAGAGTGTTGTACAGCAGACCTCTAGAAGTTTTTCATGTGACATAACTGAAACTTTACACCTGTTGAACAGTGCCACCCCATTTTCCCTCCCTCCAGCCCCTGGCAACCACAATTCTGTTCTCTGTTTCTATGAGATTGACAGTTTTGGATACCTCATATAGGTGAAATCAGGCAGCATTTATTTTTCCGTGACTGGGTTACTTCACTTAGCATAGTGTCCTCCAGGTTTATCCATGTTGTCACATATGGCAGGATTTCCTTCTTTTTTAAGGCTGAACAATATTCCATTGTATGTATATACCACATTTTCTTTATTCATTCATTTGTTAATGGATATTTAGGTTGTTTCTATATGTTGGTTATTGTCAATAATGCTTCCATGAACATGGGAATGCATATATCTTGTAGAGATCCTGATTCCAATTCTTTTGGATATATACCTCAAAGTAGGATTGCTAGATCATATGGTAAGTCTAATTTTAATTGTTTGAAGAAACCCCATACTGTTTTCCATAGAGGCTTCACCCTTTTACATTTTACATCTACCAAAAGTGTACAAGGGTTCCAATTTCTCCACATCCTCACCAACACCTGTTACCTTTTAAATATATATATAATAGCTATCCTAACAGGTGTGAGTGATATCTAATTGTGGTTTTGATTTGCATTTCCCTGGTGATTAGTGATGCTGAGCATCTTTTCATATACCTATTGGCCACTTGTGTGTCTTTAGAGAAATGTTAATTCAAGTTCTTTGCCCATTTTTTAATCTTTTTTTTGTTTTTTGTTTTTTTGGCTGTTGAGTTGTAGGGGTTCCTTATATACTTTGGATATTAATCTTTTATAAGATATATGGTTTTAAAATATTTTTTCCCACTCTTAGTTTGTCTGTTCATTCTGTTGATTGTTTCCTTCACTGTGCAGATTTTTAGTGTAATTACATATGTAATTTAGCTTTTGTTGCTTGTGCTTTTTGGTGTGTTATGCAAGAATCATTGCCAAACCCAATGTCATGAGCATTTCTTCTATGTTTTCTTCTGGACTTTTATAGTGATTTCTCATTTTATTTCATGGTGGTCAGAAAAAATGTTTTGTATGGTTTCAGCCTTTTTAAATGTATTGAAATTTATTTTGTGGCCTAACATATGGTCTTTCCTGGAGAATGTTCCATATGCACTTGAGAAAAAAGTGTATTCTGCTGCCGTTGGGTGGTGTGTTCTATATATGTCTCTTAGATCCAGTTGGCTTATAATGTTATTCAAGTCTTCTGTTTTCTTGCTGATTTCTGTGTAGTTGTTCTATCCATTATTGAAAGTGGGGTATGTATATATATAATGTCCTACTATTACTGTTCAGCCCTTTAATTGTTAGTTTTTGCTTCATATATTTGGGGGCTCTGTTTATGTGTCTATACTTAATATATCTTCTTGATGGATTATGCTTTTATCACTATGTAATAACGTTTTTGTCTTTTATAACAATTTTCCTTAAACTCTATTTTGTCTGATATTAATATAGACAATCCAGCATGTTTTGATTAGTGTCTGCATGGAATATTTTTTCACATCTCTTAATTTTCAGCCTAGCTTACCTTTGAATCTAAAGTGAGTCTCTTGTAGATATAGTATGGTTGAATCATGTTTTTTAATCCATTCTGCCATTTTTTTGCCTTTTGATTGAGGTTTTAATTTCATTTACCTGTAATGTAATTACAGATAAGGAAGGACTTCTATTTTGTATAGGCTGTTTATATGTCTTATATCTTTTCTTGTTCCTCAATTCCTCCATTACTGCCTTCTTTCGTGTTCAATATGTATTTTTTAGTATTCCATTTGGATTCCTTTCTCATTTTTTCCTACACATTTTTAAGTTATTTTCTCAGTGGTTGCCCTAGAGATTACAATTAGCATTTTAATTCATAACAATTTAGTTTGAATTAGTATCAGCTTAGCTTCAGTTATGTACAAAATGTTTGTTCCTGTACAATTCCATCCCTCCCTTTATGTTATTGTCACAAATTACTTTTTATACTTTGTGTACCCATCAAAATAGACTTATAATTATTATTTTATGCCATTTTCTTTAAATCATGTAGGAAAAACAAGTAGTTACAAAGTAAAAATACATTAATATTGACTTTTTATTTACCTATGTAGTTACCATTATTGCTCCTCTTGTGTTTTTTCCCTTCCCTTCTCCCTCTCTTCATTTGTTCCATTGTTCCTTTGCCCCTTCTTTCCTTGTTTCTTATTTTCATTTCTAAAACATTGGTAGAAAAAAGAGAAAGTTGTATTTTATTATTATTTTAAATTGGGAAGCTTATAATGTCCTTGGTAATTAATCATTTCTCTCGTCTTTGACACTCACATGGTGTGTTACAAAATTGATTTGCCTTTTTTTATAGGCAAGTTCAGCATCCCCAATTAGATGGCAAGCATAGTAAGGGGTAGACACTCTGCTGTATACTTTTGCACATTTCCAGTGTCAAAGGAAATGTTCTGCCTATAGAAGATACTTAATAGGTGGTTGTTGATGTCCTAGATATCCTGCCTCCTTCCTTCAGGTACGCAAGCTACTATTATCCCCATTTACAGTGAGAAAACTGAGAACCAAGAGAGTTCAGAAACTTGACGATGGCAATAATAAGAAGGGGAGAAAAACATGTTCTTCTGGGCTTTGTACGTGTCATTGTTTTTCAGGCAACTTGCCTCAGTTATCTCTGACAAGCCTACAACAAGCTTTCCCACCACTAGCACCAACTTGTGGCAACAGGCAGTACTTGTAATGAATAATCCAACTGAGACAGCATTCAGTTTGAGATGCCTATCTGTTCTTTTTGAATCAACACTGAAAGCAAATGAAATAGAATTATTTCCCACAGACTTCCTGAGCATTAGAGAGAAATGTTTGAACCTTATTCTCAACTGAAGGACAATACTTGTGTGGGTAGCTCTGCATGCAAGTCACAATGAACAACTTCAAGTGGAGCAGGGAAAGCAGCATGACCATAGTTTGCTATTCTCGAGACTTGAAGTGGGTGGTACTTGTCCTTTTAGCTCACAGACCTCCTTGCTTGGCTTGGGGAACAGAATGGGATAGTAGAAGGCACAGATGAGGCTTTTGGGGCCAAACAAAAAGGGTTTTAGTTCTGGGCTATCTGCATACGTATTGCAACTTTGAAGAAGTTACTTCCTCATTTGCAAAACTAAGGATTGTTGTAAGGATTAATTTAAATTGTGTACGTGATGGTGCCCGGAATAGAAGAAATTGATGTTAGCTTTCTTTCCATCCATGGACCCGTCTCACTTCTCCACTGCCCCCGCCCCCCCCTTTCACATTGTCCAGAGTCCTCATTCTCTCTGCCTCCAATCCCTTATAAAATATACGAGCTGATAAATACTTTCACCCTGAAGTGTAAATGGCTATTAGGTTCAATATTTTAGTTTTTACAGGGATGTTATTATTTTAACACAGAACTAAAATCCAATGTCCAAGGAATGAAATTACAATTAGGAAATGTAACCTGCTTTGGTCATAGAAATTCAGCCTTACTAAACACCATTCCCCATAAAATGGAGCCAGGGCTTCTTTGAGAAATGACTGGTGTCAAGATAGGGACAGGAAAGTACAATACAAAGGGAACCTGGAACATCTTGTGTATGGAAGAGCTTAAAAAACAGTAGAGGTATGCAGAAATAACTCAGAAGCCAACTTGAAGGGGTTCCCATTGGCTGCACTTGGGACAGTTTAATGATTAAAAAAAAATAGTGGCAAGAATTTATTATATCATATTGAATAAAAACACGTTTATGAGTCCATATTTATACTTTAAAAATAGAAGGTGGATATGGAGATAAGAGGAAAAGTCTTTTTTTTTTTTAACAGAATAATGTCAGCTAATAGATGTAAAAAGAATAATGGAAGTAGAAAAGCACCATTTTGTGACCACCATGGTAATAATTAATTTAGGCAATAATTAACAATAGAAGAAAGCACTGGGTGACAAACTTTTGGGGAACCATATATTCACACAGTCTCAAATTACTAAGTAATTACAATGGAAAACATCTTTACAATGGAGAAATCTGGTGGACACTATCTGACTAAATTATAAAATCTAACATCTCCCATAATCAGACAATCCAATGTCATATTCCTGCCAAGGCGACACACTGAGCTCCTGTGTAATCTCTGCTAAAAATGGTTAAACCAAATCTGGTCATGAAGAGACAACCTGACAAATCTTACTGGACTGGACTATTCAAAAATGTTGCTGTCATGAAATCACACACACACACACACACACACACACACAGGCTGGGGAACTGACCTAGATTAGAGGAGCCTAAAGCAACTTGGCAATAAGCACAACGCATGGTCCTTGATTTCTTGATTTTTGGATTCCAGAGTGGGGAAAATAATTGGGGACAATTAGGTAAATTTAAAGAAGGATTGCATATTTAATAATAATATTTTATCAATGTTAAATTTCCCAGTGTGATAATTATATATGTGGTTATGTAAGAGAATGCCCTTATTCTTAGAAGATTTAAGGGTAAAGGGTAATTTTTTTTTGTTCTATTGAAATATATATATGGAGAGAGAGAGAATGTGGCAACTATAGCCTAAAAACCAATTTGAACATAAAAAAAATACACCCCCAAGAGTAGGCCAGTTATTCAGTCCAAATGGTCAACTTAATTATTCCTCAGAAAAATCATGTGAAGTTTATAAGAAAAATTGTATTCGAAATAACAGGTCCAGCTCATCTTCAGATAAAAAATGTCAAAATCTTCATCCATTCAAGGTCTCTCAGTCATGTGTTTTAGTCACTAGCCTTCAGTCAGCAGATTCTCTAACAGCGACAATTAATTTCACTCATCTAGACATGAAGGCTTCGCTTGCTTCGCAATGTTAAACAAAAAGAATCTTGACTGCCTGAAGAAATATTTCAGTAGCAAGGGAAAGTACAGAAACAATGACTGAAGAACTGTACATGCTATATTTTATTTTGTAATGATTGTCTTTTAAAAAATCAGTTCTAACCACAAAACACACACGCACACACACACACACAAAAGAAGACAATTTTTGGAGGTGATGGCTGAGTTTAGAACTTTGATTATGGTGATGGCATCATGAGTATACACAGATGTCCAAACTCATCAATATGCATATATTAAATGTGTGTAAATGTTTGTATATCAATTATACTTCAATAAAGCTTAAAAAAATGGTTCTGATCTCCCCTAGGAAAATTCTCCTCTTTACATTTGAAAAGAGATTTTCTGAAGTATGCAATTTATTCATTATATGATCAGTTTCTTCATCTATAAAATAAAGATTAAAAGTGTTACCTACCTTGTCAGTTTGTTGAGGATAATGAATTAGCAAAGATGAAGCACTTAGAATAGAGCTTAGCACCTAATAAGTACTCCATAAATTTTAGCTGTTATTATTGTTGCTGTTGTTGTCGTAGGTCTTTATGGCCTCAGGATTGGATATCTTCATGGTTACCAATCACGTTCATACAAAACACTGTTGCAGCGTGAAGTCCCATACGTTAATGAAATGTGCAGCTTCTCTCTTTTCTCTCTAAGGCTAAGCCCTGATCAGTTTTTTAATTTATGTTTGTTTTGTTTTGTTTTGCGGATATCTGGAAAATATTTCCAAATCATATAACACAGTATTTATTTATTTGGTTAAATCAGTTCAAAAATTTTATTAACCATAACTGGACTTCTAGGTATTTCCTACAACTGCTCATATTAACAAACCCATCTCACATCTTTCCTGGCATTTCTGTCTTTGTTTTTACAGCCCAACTTTTTATGGCTAGATAGCTCCCCCCTTCTTCTGTCCTTAAATGATCTGATAAATTTCTTCCTTTTAGCATTTTGGTATCTTAAGATGTATTAAATTCTGTAAAGTTATATTATCTAACATATGGAGAGTGAGGAAGATACATTTCCTCAGGCAAAAATCACTTCCTGTATTTTCAACTGATATATGTGTGGAGGTTTTAGAATACCATGTTTAGCCACAATGGTTTCAAGTATAGTTTTCTCAAGCTATAATAAAATATAAGCAGTATCTCTAGCACAGTGACCCCTGTCATTCTTAGAAATCATGCTCTTATTATTATTTCTGCGAACCTTGTCTCATGAATGTGATTTTATTCACTTTCCATTTATATAATGTAAATTAAAGAACTTCTTATTTTAAAATATTTATTTTCAATACCCTTGAAAACAATAGGAGGTACCTTGGGTAGTTATACTGTAAAGTTAGATTTTGCTTGCTTTTTAGAGACAAACATCTGTGGATTAAGTGATTAGCCACTATGTGTCAGTGTTCAGCTTTTATTTTAAAAATCTGCTTACATGGATTAGAAGGATTTTTGTATAGAGGAAACAGGTCACCAACAGAATGAGGCATATGGAACAGAGTGTAAAATGATGACATGTCTTGTAATTCACTTAAATAAGCTGAGCTAGAAAGTACAGGATTTATATGTCTAAGTGATACTTTAGGTTGGTTACATCATCAGTACATTTTACTAAATGTTTATTTTTGCTACCTGTTGTTTTTATGTTTTTGAAAACATAGCTTTTGAGACCATATACCTTGCTATTACATTTTTTTCTCATCTGAGTTCCTTAGGACAAGATCAAATAATCTGGTCCAATTTTATTTGACTGAGAGCTTTGGAGTGAGTTTAAATACGCTTAGTAAATGAAATAGTTATATTTACTTTCACTCAATAAGTGGCAAACTAATCATTCCTTCCCATCAGTGTAAAATGCAATTGATAATATCACCCTATGTTGTGATTTATCTTTCATAACTTTTGTTTCCCCAGGCACTCCAGTTTTCAATTCTCTAAGGCAGCATTTGTTTAGTGATTTGACACCAAGCCCCTACATGAAACTATAACTGTGGCTACGATCCCTTTCCATTTTGGTGCCTTCTCAATGCAAGAGCCAAGAATACCAGCATGCTTCCTATGTGACTATTTTAACTTTGTGGTTATGATGCTATTGCCCCAGTTAAGGTTACCTGTCCATGCTTTTTCTGAACCATGCTTTACCGTTCTGAGTGATGGTACCCCCACCTCTACCTAAATGACTGTGGGCATTACTGCTGTTCAGATGATACTGTGATGTGATACCCAGATCCCAACATGTGGGAGTGCTGTTGGCAGACAGCCATCAGCCTTTGTGAATTGCCTAGGCTGTCATGCCACCTTTCCACGATAGTCCACATCCAAGGAGTCGTCAACATGGTGGCATAAGGATCAAGCCCCCTTCATCCAAACTCAGACAACTCAGAAGGGTCATTCCAGCTTCAGAGCTCCCCAGGGATTGGTTGGGACTTTCAGTAGGACTGCATCACAGCCTTCCTTCTTTCTCCCTCTGAGCACTTCTGCTTCCTTTCCTTCCCTTCCATGGCTGTTATTCCCCAGAGCACTTCTTAATAAACCTTTTGCATGCTAATCTCCATCTCGGAGTCACTTCTTGCAATTTTTTCTTATAGTATAAATTTAAAATCCCTTGCATTGTAGATGTACATTCATCAGTGACAGAGATGACTTCACCCTTAATTTGAACTTGCACTTGGCTTGAACTTCTTCATTGAAACCCTAGAATAATCTCTTTTTGGGCAACCCAACGGGTTAGTAATAACATCACTTGTAAATACTGAACTAAAATGCATTAAAAAGCAGTATCATTAAGTGATATAAAATCATGTAAGTCTATAAAAGCCCCAGAAGCAAAATTCTCAGTGTCATGTACAGTCTCCAAATGAACATTAGTTTCATAACAGGAGTGAGTTCCTGGCCAGGGTGAAGTATTCCCTTTTATACACAGTGGGAGGTAGTCCACATCCTTGATCCCCTTTCTCCAGTTTCTTTCTCAGTAGTCACCAGGGCTGAAAATACCTGTGGGGATGAAGTTTGTCCTAACCCCATCACCTAAAAGTTCAGATCTACTGAGTGCCCAAGTCAATTCTGTCCAAGATTGTCTCTTTATCAAAGGCTAAAACTCACCCATGGTTAGTGTTTGGGATTGGTCTTGCTTCCCTAAACCCAGTACAGTATTTAACAGAGCTAGGCACTTGCACTGACTGTGATCACAGGCCTGAGAACTAGAAGCTGTTTTTAAATGTCAATTTTTGTCATCATCTCTCTTCCCTACCTAGGGCTTGTAAATCCCCTTTCCCAGGGCCGGGGCATTCTTATTCCAAAATATCTCCCAGATTCTGAAAACTGTTACAGTCTAGAAATGTCTCCTGTTGCATTTAACTGACGGTGGATCTCGATGCTGATCGGATGTTGGATCTTCTGTGTGGGGGAATGCTTCAGGAATGAATGCTTTGCTGACGAGGTCCACTGGATTGTCTGCTGCTGATATGGTGACTCTGCTAGAATGGCTGCTCTTTTTGAATGTCTAGTTCCATGCCTGTCCAGGCCAGGGTTTTCTTCTAGCTGGTGAACACCCTCAGCCATTCAGGGTATCTACATATCAGCAGAGAAAACCTTAGACTTCTCCATTTTTTCACTCCATGGCTTGTGTGTGCAAGACATAGATTTCCTCTTTGCAAGAGAGCCTACTACAATTCTTTTTAAGGTACTTAATCAGGGATTTTCTCCTTTTATCATGTATCCATCCACTTAGAGTCCAATTCAGAGCTTAAAATCTCATCCTGACCTAGTCTTTCTCTTAAAAATTTTTTGGTTTATTTTAAAAAGGTAATATTAGTTCATTTTGGTAAAATAGGAAAATAAAAAAAAATAATCACAGTGAATAACCTCTACAAACATTTTAATATATCTTCTTTAAGTTTTTTTCATGAGTGCAAACACACACCCACACACACACACTTTAAGACATACACACAGTGTAAATAATAGTTAAAATAGATTGAGCAACTATTATGAGCTAGGAATTCTGTTAGGCATTTTATATGCGTTTGGTCTTCACAGCAACGATATGAGAAAATGTGGAGAGAATTGCTGTTTTTGTTTTTGTCTGCAGTCATCCAACTCCCCTACTCCATCCACATGGGGCAACCACCCCATGATTTCAACTTGGGTCTGCAGTCCTGGTGGGGCAGCCAGTCGAGGTCCTTTGTCCTTTTCTGGCAAAAGGTTGGCCACATATCCCTGATAGACCCATCAGATACCCTTCCTGCAACTTGAATCTTGAACAGAATGACTCAGAAAGACTTGCAACCATTTTATCATATTCATCTGGGTGGTGCTCTCCTGAAAAGACTTCTTATAATTTTTGCTACCTAGATCTGATGAGCTGCCCTGGGACCTGCCCTTTCCCATGCAGAGTTCTTCAGATTTTTCTCCGAATCTGTGAGATTTTCTACACTTGCAATAACATTGTTTTCTTTATAGTTACCAGGTTTGATCTCACCCACTTACCACCAAAAAAATCCCTAAGCAATATAGAAATGTGCAGAAATATACAAGTATTATTCGAGTTTACAGATGATAAGATCACTATAGAAATTTTCAAAATTATTGTAAAGTACAAAGAAGGTAAAACTTACCAATTATTCCAAAACCTAGATATTATCATTATTACTATTCACATTTTTGTTTATTATTTCCTTTAGTCTCTCCTCTGTCTCAGTGTGTGTATATACATGCATATATACACACACATGCATACACAGATATGTGTTTATATATATACAGAGAGAGAGAGAGAGAGAAATTCCATACTATATGTACAGATTTGTATCATCACTTTTTAATTTTAATATTATTTTGTAAGCATTTTCCTGAGTAATTAAACTTCTTTCAAAATAATTTAAGAACTACAATATATTTTATTGTATGGATATATCATAATGTAGTTAATCATTCCTCTTTCAGACATTTAATGGCTGTTTCTTTTTTTGCTTTGATAAATAGCACTGCAATCAACAACTTTGTTGGCATCTGATTATTTTCTTTGAATAGATTCTGGAAGTAAAATTGACTTAAAGGCTTTGAACGTTTTAAAGATTCTTGATACCTATTCTCAAAAACTTTTCAGAAAGATTGTGCCAATTTATAATTCCATGGCTAGTGCTTAAAAGTTAGTTTTATTCAATTCTCCAAATATGGATGCTGACTTTTAGAAATGAATGCCAAAAGTTGGAAAATAACAGCCTATATTGTATCAGGCATTTCTTTAATATCTTTTTTTTCCTGGTATAATGTAATGCAAGCTAACTTTATAATTAAAAACTTAGAAAAATATTCTAAAATCCTTGTTCCAGTTGTATATGAAAGTGTACTTTACTCTTTTCAACATTATTTTGTGTTGTTTTATTTCAATGATTCATGTTTGCACTTTTCTAACTTTTCATATTTGTTTGCAATATTTGTATTTCTTCTTCTCTGAATTCACAATCATGTCCTTCACATATTTTCCCATTAGATCTAGTATCATGAGGACAACTGGGCATCCTTCCCGAAGGATCTATTCTCTGCTTGTATAGAGCCCAGAAGGATAACTCAGTTGCCCCTCAGTTACTCTTCTTAAATACTTCAAGTAGTTTAATCAGCTGTGGCTCTTAGTAGTAAGTGTTCTCATACACGTCTAAGCATATATGATTGCAGTAACTCATATTTGCAAAGGAGTTTTTAATTCATAAAAAATCTTCCACATCCGTTATCATTTTTGCCTCTGTGAGGTATGCAGGGCAGGTTAGCGTCATTAGCATTGTTTCAGGAATGTGGTGGTTGGGTTGCAGAGGAGAAAGCTGTCATCATTGCCAGTGAGGAGTAAAGACTCAGACAAAGTCTTCAATTCTTAGATCTTTTACTTTTCATTGTCATATTACTAATGTTGCTAGTGTCCAGAAGTATAAAATACTCCACACAGGGTAAGAAAGTTCTGGAATAATGTTAAGGGACTCAATAGCAAATGCATGTACTGTTATTTTTAGAATGAGACTGATTTATATTGGGGGCCTTTTAATTGCAGTCATCCATCGGTTTTAAACTTTCAATGTCTAAGTATAAAGATGCAGTAATATAAAGGATCCAGCTGCATTTTTACACAGAGCATGAATTGATGAGTTTATGAATGAGTGAAGTGATGGAAATCAACAGCAAGACTAACAATATGCCAGCCCATTTCAATAGCCTAAGCTATACATCAGTACCTTGGAGAGTTTCCAATTTTACACCTCCCCCTCCCCCATGAACATTCTCAGAAAAGACAAGTTTTCAACCGTTAAAGAAAAATAAGAAGCATTGTACATTGATATCTTCCATGTTTTTTGAAAACTAAAAGATCATTTCATTTTCCTACCTTTTGCCTCATTTAAAATAAAATTGCCCATGGTTTGTGATCTCGTGAGAGCTTATTTGATTTAAGCAGCTTTATAGTATTTTTCCCCCATAGGAAACACATTTCTTTGCCTTATCTGCAAATTAAAATATCCTTTCCTAATGAGAGCCTAGAAGAAAATCAACTCTCCCTATCTGGAGTGGTTTTTATTCACGGGTAGGATCTATTTCTGCAGACGTTGTGGAAGCAGAGTGTGGGTCTCCATAGCTGTAGCCAGGAGCTGCCCTACCGGCGAGGAAGGAGGCGGGAAGATGCCCGAGACGGCCCTGTGTACTCTTAGGCCCCCGCGGCCGTTTCTGCCCTTGGGGCTGCGCCTCGGCAACCCCCCATCGCGCACGCGCACTCGCTGCCCACCCCCCCCCCCCACAGCTGCACCTGCCAGGTCATAAACCCCTTCCCACCCTCTCGCTTGCTCTCCAGGAGGAACTGTCTTGTCTCACGTTGATTGGTCGAAGCCCAAGAGGGCGCCTCCAATCAGCAATCCCTCCTGCTCAACCTATTCCCGCTCTTCCCGCCCCCTCCCCGCCCCACCCGTCCCCCTCCGGCACCTATCTTCTTTGTGACTGGTGCGCGCCCAGGTCACTCATTGCGGCGGGGAGAGGTGTGCCGGAGTGGGAAGGACGGGTGGGAGGACGGCGGGGAGAAAAAGGGAGGGGAGGGGGCGGGGCTCAGGTGCTGAGCGGCGCGGCCAGGGCCAGACAGGGGAGGGGGCGAACTGCGGGGCGGGTCAGGGGCAGCGGCGAGGAGGGGGTTACGCCGGCGACGTCGGCAGCGCGAGGCTTCGCGCGTGAGCGGCGCGGGCGCTGGGCCTGGCTACCGAGCTTTCCTGGCGGGCGAGCAGGTTCTCGACGCCGGCGCCTGGCGGAGCGCGGGGAGGAGGGAGGTTTTGGTGTCAGCGGTGTAGTTGACGGCTGTCCCAGCCATGGAAGAGACGCAGCCGCTTCCGCAGTCTGAGCTGCCACTGTGCGACAGCCTCATCATCTGGGTGAGTACGAGGGGGCGAGGGGGGCCGGGGGACCGCGCAGAGGTCCTGGGGGGGGGGTGCCTGGTCACTGGCACCTCTCAGGTGAGCCTGCGGAGCAGCGGGGACCACCTGCGCCGTAGCGGGGCCACCTGCGCCCCGGACTCCGCTTACTGCCCTCCGCGCCTCCAGTCGCCCTTGACCGCGAGAGTGCCACCTACGGGTCGCGGGGCAGGTGTGCGTCCATGAGTGAGTGTGCGTGTGTTTATGTCTTTGAGGGCGGGGGGAGGGTAAAGGGAGCTCTGGGGGGCGGGACGGAGGAGGATCATCTTACCGCCCTGATCGTCCTCCTAACAGCTGTGGCGGGAGCCAAGCGCCCATCCCTTTACTCCCCGCTCTCCCATTTTCTGCCCCTGCCCTGCGCCCAAGCCCTAGACTTTCTGGGCCACCGACACCCTTGCCTTCCGTCTGATGAACTGCCTTCCCATAGTGACCTTTGTGCCACTTGGGAGTGAAGATCCCCTCTGAAACCTCCCACCCACTGCAACCACCTTCCTCTACTTGGACGCAGGTGACCAAGAGGTGGTTTTTAGTTCGTGGATCAGTGCTTCTCCCTGACCCCAGGACATCCATTTTTGTAGAAGCCGCTTAGAAGAGATGTTTCCACGTATTTCCTGCGTGGATCAGAAGATATGTTAAGGGTGGGGGCTCGTATTCCCTTTTTCTCACTGGTTCCCCTCCCCTTCCAATGGTCAAGCATTTTCCTTAAAGAAAAGAACTTGGCATTTTCGTTTGCACTTTATCCGCGTTTAGTATTTCTGTTAATTTGTTGGGTTTGGACATGCAGGATCTGTCCCCACTATTCCCGCCAGCAAAACAATGTCTCTGTCACCTTTTGGAGGTGTTCAGCGATCAGAGAGAGCTGACGTTCAGGTGTGGCTTCTAACCCACATTGGGCAAGGTTGATGCTCGATGGTCCAAAAGGTGCTGTCAATGATGCTCATCCCTAAACCAGGTGTTTAGTTTTGTGTAGGGGACTGTGTGCAGAATGGAATGTAAACAGACTGGATTAGGAGGCGGTAATTGGTTGATGAGATTCCCCGTCTATCTCTCAATGCATGTAATTCAAAAGAATGAGAAATTAGGGAAGGTTTCTGACAATGTGTGAAGTATATTGGAAATAACCATAATGTAAAGCAACCTTTTACACTTTGGAGGTAAATAGCTTTTGCTTTAAGTAGAATGCAAGCATCTGGAGTTTCTGAGTTAAAAGCAATTAGCTAAGTGTTCATCTGTATTTTCACTTAAAAGAAGTATTGGGATTTAGATGCCATGTTTAAGGCTGTCATGGAACAAGGCAACATTACTTCTAATGATGTGTTTTATTAAACAAGTGACTAATTAAAGGGTGTATCCTAATCTGTTGCATTGTTGCTCTAAACATCTGACTTACCTAGTAAACTTAGTCTTTATGATGTCATTGACTTATGTGAGAGTTGGTGGTGAAGTATAGGATTTTCTTGAATTGTATTTCAAAATTTAAAATATTTTGTGACTGTATCCATTGTTTTAATCAGTATTAATAAATAGTGAAGTTCCTACTTTGTATAAGACACTGAGGAAGAAAGATATCAAGAATAATCAAAGAATTTTCAATTTTAATTGATGTGGCAGGCAGAGCTGTGTATTTTTTATAATGGAAGGCAAAATTCCTTAAAAACTGTAAAAATATTATTTATTTATATTTAATTTTATTTTTCTGGCTGCGCCATGTGGCATGTTGAATCTTAGTTCCCCCGCACAAGGGATCGAACCCGTGCCCCCTGCATTGGGAGCACAGTCTTAAGCACTGGACCGCCAGGGAAGTCCCATGTAAAAATATTATTTATAACATAAGGAAAGATAAGGAATCATAGATGACAGAGTATTATTGGTTGTTTGCTTCTCCAGTTCTCTCTCAGGCTGCTGAAACACTATGGAGAAAATGGAATTAGCGTGCAGACTGTTGCCGCTCAAATGCTGCTACAGCCAAATCCGCCTGTTCCCATACACTACCCAGCTTTACGATTAAGAGTTACCACACAGTTCCTCTCTTACTTCTCTTTGCAAACCTTTATCAGTACCCTGTTTGAGCCCCAAACCTTCTCCCCATCAGGAAAATGACCTCCTCCTTATCTTTGGCTCTGGCTCTAGATCCACCTCTTTTCACCTCTTCTAAAACTTCGCTCTGTCATTAATCCCCTTTCGGTATTTATTTTTTCCTTTCCATTAGCTCTTTCCTCTCTACATGAAAACTTGCTCTAATCTTCCCTGTCTTAAAAAGAAAAACAAAGAGCCATCACTCCCTATTAAAGCTACGCTGTATTCCCCCCTTTCTTCACAGTCATATTTCTTGCATTTTTAAGTACTCAGCCTTTACACTTTTTGAGCTTTTATTTACTCCTTAGCCCATTGCACTTGAGCTCTTTTCTCTAAGGCCTTCACGTACTGGGATTGGCAAACTGGCAACTATTATATTATCCTTATCTTAATTGATGGCTCCTTTGTGAAATTATCTTCTGCCTTAGTTTCTTAGGTTCCTGCCTCTAGGCTTTTCTTTACCTCTCTGGATGATTCCCAGTGAACTTTGCTGTTCGTCAGCTACTGCATAGTTGGTCTTACCTCACCTCCCCAACTTTCTGCAAACTGGCGTCATGCCACACTCCTCCGTGCCCACCACGCTGTGTTGACTTTCTGTTTCTTGAAGTTAAGCTCTTTTTTTTTTTTTTTTTTTTTTTTAATGCATCAGGGCTTTTTAACTTCTCTTCCGTCTTCCTAAAATATCCTCCTTCTAGTTCTTCCAGTGGCTGGCTGGCTTCTCACCATTCAGTTCTTGGGTCTCTTGTCATCTTTCAGAGACAGTGAGTGACAGTGAGTGACCTACCTGTCCCCTACTCCTATCCCATTGTAACCCGTTAACCCCTTTTTGTTGTGTCTGTAACACTTAACATTTTCTGAAGTCATCTCGTTTGCACTTTGGGGTCAGAGCTCTCGTCTGACCTGTTTTCTGCTTTATCCCCAGGAACAAAAACTGACTAGGATCTGCAGTACAACATTGAATCAAAGTGATGATAGTAAATATCCTTGTCTTGGTCCTGACATCAGAGACTAGTATTTCACCATTGATTATTCACCACTAAGTATATAGGTTTTTGTAGATACCTAGGATAAATTTTTAACTGTTTCATAGAGGATTGATGAATTTCAACAAGTAGAAATCAGGAGGAATGAGTTTTCCAGACACAGGGAAGAACTCCTAGCAGTAATGTAATAGTCTTCTTTGAGGATAAATTGGAAGAAGGTAATGGAAGACACCTTTGTCATGATATCCGTGGACTCTTAATGAATGTGCTCCCTGCCAAGCTAAGTAATGTTACGTGTTGAGGGGAAGGTGTAGGAGATATAAGATTAAAAAAACATTATGATGGAGGTGAGAAGACAGCTGGTAGTAAACTGTGTTCTTTCAGTACTGGACATTGTTCTTGGACAATAGAACCATCCTTAACAGAGAAGTCATCAAGAAAAGTTGGTTAGGTGAAGAGATGCCTGTTTTGGCAGTTCTTTAAAAGTTATATTTTATGATTTGGAGCTCACCTTAAAATAATTAGTTCTTAGAAATGTTATACTGCTACTTAGCAAAAAATTCAGGGCTGAAGGATAAATTTGGGCATCATTTACATGGTAGAGAGAGTTTGAAGTACGTGTGTGAAGATAAATTTAATTCTGCCTCTTGGCTCTGTGACATTTGAAAATTTTAAATCTTTGGACTTTAATTTCTTCAATAAAATTAGAGTGCTGGACCAGGCTTTTCTTAATGGTTTACTCGGTTCTTTCATTCTTTGACTTCAACATGCTGGTGAAGGAAAAACTAATACCGAATGTATGCCCAAATTACAAAAAAAAAAAAAAAAAAAGGCCGAATCATTTTTATGAAGATCTTAAAACTCAGAGCAGTGATTCTCTTTCTGAAATGAGCAGCTGAAGGAAGAGAATGTGAGAATAATTTGAGAATAGAGTTGACCCAGAGTTGAGTTTTTGTTGGGTATCAGTGGTGAAAACCCCTTTTCTTCCTTGATTTCTTTGACGTTTGTATTGAAGCAGTTCAGGAACAGCATTTCCACATTTCTGATTGTTTGCTTTATTTAAAAATAAAGAAGAAAGTAAGATGCTATTTGCCAGAGCGCTGTGTTTAGTGATGGAAGCCCTGTTTGTCCTTTTTGGGTCACTCACCGAAAGACTTTTTCTTCTTCACCTCTATGAAGAGTAGTCTGAAAGGGTACATTTTCTTTTGTCCCACTGCTTTGGCTTCACTCCCATCACTGAGCTTTATAATTTATTCACACTTCTTGGTTATAAAGTCTTTCAATTTAGCCAAATGAAGTGACGTTCTCTGTTACCTAATTTATTTTGCAACTAGTTTAAGAGCTTCCAAGAAATACTTTTCCTGGCAGTAAAAAGAAGAAATTGATCTTAATCTGGGTGTGGTGGGCCATGAGGCACTCAGTGTATTTACTCCTTTTACATATTTCTTTACTATTTTGCCTAATATTCTGTGTCTCATGAAGTTGTCTTTTTTAAAATCACTAATCATACCCATTTTGTAGAAACTTAATGATGTAATGTGTAAGTAGGAAGGGTTGAGAAGTGGGAACCACATTTTACCTGAATGTATATGATTATCTTCCTTTTAAAGATGCCCTAAACCCTGGGGTTTTTCTTCCTTGTACATCCACCCAACTGCAAAATCCTTCTTATTTTATATTTTAAATATTCCATGAATTCATGCCGTCCTGTTAGTCAGCATTACCCTAACTAATCTTAGCATTCCATGTTGTCAGAAAGACCATTGCAGGAGCCTTCTAACTGAGCAAGCATAAAGCTACTCTCTCCCATTCTCTGTGTCACTCTTGCTGCTATCCAAAACATACTAAAGATGTCTCTTCCTTGTTACTCTTTAGTGATTCTTCATCACCCAGAACAGTGGTTCTAAAAAACTGATGTGCATAAGAATCACTTGGGGATTTTCTGATTTAATTTGTCTGGAGATTCTGATACATATTGTTCTTAGACGCCACACTTTGAGAAACCCTGACTCATAGCTAATGTGCTAACTAACAGCTGTTGAGTTTGTACCACGTGCCAGGCACTGATCTAAGTACACTGTGTTTGCTAATTTATTTAATTCTCACAACCAACTTGTGAGGTAGAAACTATTCTACTGTTTCCCCATGATATAGATAATACCGTTAAGGATGATTCCAAGTTTCTTGCCATGACTCTGAGTTCTGACCCATGCCTGTTTTTTACCCTCTTGGTTGTCTCCCTTAACACTGAACAAGCAGAGAAATCCAGCAATACTGAACTGCATGTTACCTAAAAATACCATGTCTTTTCTTGTACTTGTGCTTTTACCATGTTGCTATTTCCTGAAGTTTCCTTCCCCTGGCCCTTTCTTTACTCAAGATCATCCATTGGAATCATCTCTAAGAAGTCTTTAATAAATACAAGCCCTAATTAGGTTAGTTAACTCTTGTATATTTCAGAACATTTTGTGCATACTGCAGTCATGAGACTAGAAGTGACATCTTCTGCAAATGATTTGTGTCTTTTTCTCCTCTCCTTAACTCTGGATTGAAGGTACTTGAGAGTGGAAACCTGGTGTTTTTCCCTTGTAACTCCTTCCTATACTACAGTGCCCTACGTAGAGTAGAAGCTCAGTAAAGTATCTGTATCTTTGTGCTTTGAAAGTAACTGTGGCTAGATATATGTAGTTTGTGTCATTCTTCCATTTTGTATTAGGATAATGGAGACAGATTTGTAGAATCTCAAAATACAACAACCACTAAAGGTGTATTATGGTGGTAAACTAAGGAATTATAATTGAATAGTAAAGGAGATGAATATGTGTGGGAATAGAGAATCATAGTATATTTAATTTAAGATATTTATGGATTGAGATTAGATTTCTAGAAAGTATATAATCCATTGAGCTCTGTTGTAATTTGCTTTTAAAAAATTCCTCTATCTTGTATTTGCTTATTAGGAAGAGTTGCCACTGTTTCACTTCTATTTTTAAAATGTACATGAATGTTTAACACACAGAGATTTGAAAAGTTAGTAGCATCTAAAGCCAAACTAGATAGATAACAACTTGACGTGATGGGTGGGCCCTGGACTGTTCATGCTCTAAGGGTAACTGTTGGTAACAGGCAGAAGTCCTGCCTTATTTAGAGCTTATTGATTAACTAGGTAGTTTTAGACTTGGCATTTCTAGCTTTTGTTTTCCTACCAAATGATATGAGTGAAATTTTAACTTGCAGATGTTAGGTTATCTTAAAGTTCTTTTCCTGATGTTATTCTCCTAAAAATTGACAAAACACAGACTATTATTACTATCTTAAGAGTTCGACACGTGTTTTTCAGAAATTCTGAAGTACTTCGTACATGACATCAATATGTTTGACTATTTTAGGTATGATAATGATTTTATGAAATGTTAAGTATTCTTATAAAAATATAACAGTCATAGAAACGTATTAGTATAATTTCATTTGTTTGGCAGGGTCTGAATTTAAACAAAACAGTTTTCTCTCTAGTGTTCATTCGTATATATAAATTGAGGGGGGAGGGGAGTAAAGCAGTTAAGTAACTTGCTTTATGTCATTTTAGCTGCAGACATTCAATACTGCTGCACCTTGTCAGGATGTGAAACAGCTGACTAACGGAGTTGCCATGGCACAAGTTCTTCATCAAATGTAAGTAGTGTTCCACACTCTTCCTGAAATAATTGTAAACCCAATTTCAAGGGAGAAAATTTAGACTTGTATTCTAAAGGTTATTGAAACTTTATCCTTTCCAGTGATGACAGGCATATGTTGCCAAGGCATTCTTGCATGTAAGGAACAAAAAATGTTACCACCTGATTATTTCTTGCTTGTTCATAGAGATACATCTTAATTAAATGAGCAATCAGGATTCTTATCTATTCAAGAGATGTTAATTTTAAACTTGTTCTGGTCATGTTCACAAGTTATAGTTACTGAGAAAGAAACAGGTTAAATGAGTGATATAATTTCTTATACTGTAATGTTTCCTTCAGTTACACTGTTGTCATCTTAAGATATCAATACATGGAGATTATTATTTTTGAGTTAATTGATGCATGAAATACTGGATTTGGAAAAAATATTAAATTTAAAATCTATATTGAATTAATAATCATAATTGTATGAATCCACCAATAATGAAATGTTGTGTAAATGACATTTTAAGTCACAAATGCCTGGTACCTTAACCAGTAAAGTGATTCTGTTTGGGTTGGACCCCTTTTATATAATTATACAATATCAAAAGTTCCTAAATCCATTACTTCATAATTTTTGCCAAACATTGTATAAGGATTAGGGTTGTAATATCTACAATATGAGTTGTACTCTTAATAGGACAAACAGGGCCAATTCTGTAGTCATAATTTTTTTTAATTAATTAATTAATTTATTATTATTTTTTGGCTGTGTTGGGTCTTTGTTGCTGTGCACGGGCTTTCTCTAGTTGCGGCAAGCGGGGGCTACTCTTCGTTGCCGTGTGCGGGCTTCTCATTGTCGTGGCTTCTCTTGTTGCAGAGCACGGGCTCTAGGCACGCGGGCTTCAGTAGTTGTGGCACATGGGCTCAGTAGTTGTGGCGCACGGGCCTAGTTGCTCCGTGGCACGTGGGATCTTCCCCGGCCAGGGCTCGAACCCGTGTCCCCTGCATTGGCAGGTGGATTCTTAACCACTGTGCCACCTGGGAAGCCCTGTGGTCATAATTGATTAATTAATAGTCATACTGATTTTGTATTAGCTTACTTTCATGGTAATATATCTTCAGTGAGACCAGACTCCTATTTCTGCTACATGGTTTTATATATCAGAAATTATTTATTTAATTATTGCCATCATTTTGTAAAGGCTTTTTATGATTGACATTGAAAAACACTGTAGATGGATTAGAAAAAATTCTTTACCACTCTTAGAAAAACACTGTAGATGGATTAGAAAAAATTCTTTACCACTCTTAGAAAAACAACTTCAAACAATATCATAATCTTAGTTACTTGGACTCTTCAAGATGATCTAATTTGAACAGACAGATTTTATGGTTAACTCAAGATTAACACTTTAAAAGATAAATTTAGCATGTTAACATTTTTTTTGGCAGTCATTCTAAAATATGCCTTACTCCCCTGCTTTCTTAAAAATGTTTCTTAATTATTTATTTATACCCTAATTGGTTTCAAAGTGATTTAATTGGTCAGAACTAAGAATTCTGAATATGGTCCTTTCTTGATGATTTGGGAAAGTCATCATTGTTTTTTGTCGTTAGAATGTACGACCTGGCCTTTTCTCATTCTTGTGGGTGTTGGTGTAGATGCAGCTACGTTGTTTTGGTATAGGTGTAAGGCCGGTGAGCATTCACTCACTTCAACAGTGCCATCCAAAGATGTCATTTATTTGTATTGAAGTGGCTTTGATAGCTTTACACCACAACACAGTAGATGAGAGCTGTTTTTACTGTTATATGGTGATACATATGGCTCTCTGACCTCCTGTATGCTAGCACTGTACCTGATGTTTAGAGTAGGGTCAGGTCAGTTTTAGTTAAACTGTATCCTTTATCACCAGCTCATTCTTACATAATGTGTTGGATTCTGTTGTTACTGCGGATCCTCTGTCTCTCTGATTTTTCTTTTTTTATTCTCTCTTTTGTCTCTTACTGTCTTCTCATAGCTTCTCTGCAGGAATAATAAAATAGCCAACCAATCAGAAAGCTCTCATTCTTCATAAAACAAATGACAGTGACCTAAAATTGGGCCTAAACCTCTTTTTTGTTTCATTTGTCTGTTTTTGCATGTACTTAGATGTCTACACCTCCTTATCGTATAAGAGCCAATTTAAATTTATTTTTCTTTTTGAACCCCCTTCCTCTTCTGTAAGCTTTTCAGAAGTCTGGATCCAGACAGTGAAACTTATAGCATACATTTTCCCCTAGTTGGGTCAGTGTATAATATTCCTGCTAAAAAAAGCAAATTTTACCTTATTTCTTTGAACACTTCAAAGCACTTTATATATGTTCCAATTTATTATGTATTACGTTGATGGCTGTTGTGACTCACATCAAAGTTGTTACTGAAAATGAGAAGGAAAAGTTTGCTTTTTAAGGAAGTAGCAAAATCTGATGAATAATTCTTTCATTAGTTACCTGAGGCAGGTATGCTTCTAAATAATAAAATCTTAAAAATCAATTCCCAAAGTATATGACTTACACATGGTGAGCCATGGAATTGTTGCTAGGATTCTACAGTTCTTTAATTGTTATCTTAAGTCTTGATACATAATATGTATCTCTTTTTTAAATGCAGAAACTGTTGTTATTTTAAAGACACATGGGGGAAAAATTATAACTACAACTGTATTCATTTCCCATGGTTTCCATAACAAAGTGCCACAGATTAGGTGGCTTAAAACAACAAAAATTTGTTATTTAAGAGCTCAGGAGGTTAGAAGTCCTATATCAAGGTATTGGCTGGACCATGCTCCCTTCCAAACCTCTAGGTCAGGGTCCTGCCTTGATGCTTCTAGTCTCTGGTAGCCCCAGGCATCCCTTAGTTTGAGGCATCATAACTCCAGTCTTTGTTTCCATCTTCACACGGCTGTCTTCCCTCTGTGTCTCTTCTCCTCTTCTTAGAAGGACACCAGTCATAATGGATTAGGGTCCACCCTAATTTAGTGTGACCTCATCTTAACTTGATGACATCTGCAAAGACCCTATTTCCAAATAAGGTTATATTCACAGGTAGCGGGGTTTAAGCCTTGAACATTTCATTTTTGGAGACATAGTTCAACCCATAACAGCTATAAATAGTGCATGCTACTTTTTAGCTTTGTCACTTTAAGCACCAGAGAATTTCTCTGTTTTGTTCTATTGTCTTTGACTAGACGTTTTTACAAGAGGGAGAAGAATGAGACAGAATGTAGAATATCCAGAGACCTCAAGTATCATGTACTTACTTGTTCCTTCATTCATTCAACAGATATTTGAGCATTTAAAATAATAAATCATGAAAGCCAACATATGAGTATTTACTAAATGTAAGACATTGTTCTATACCCTGTACATATGGTATTCCATTTAATTTTTATTACTGTTTTGTGAGGTAGGCATTATTTTTATCCTCAGTTTATAGGTGAGGAAGCAGAGGTTTACAAAGGTGAAATGACTTCAGTAAGTCAAATAATGAGTAAAATAGCAAAGCCCAGATTTTTATCACTTTGGCCTGACTGAAGCCAGTGCCCTCAGTCAACTGTAATCATTTCAGCCTAGTATCTTGAACCCCTCCTGATAGATTTTTACTTTGGAGTCTTAATAAATGAGAGGCCAGATGTGCATGTCCAAAGTACAGATCACAATTTGATGTGTTAAGCGCACAAGGCCTTTTGATTATTTAAGAAGAATGGTGTCAGGGTGTCCACTGAAGCAACACAGCTATGTTGTGTCTAGTAACCAGTAGGTATTAATTACTACCTATATTTAGTTGGTAGAATTGTGAAGACAGATACCATGGGTGGAGTTAAAAAATAATCCTGTAGTGTTTCTTACTTAGTTTTATTAGAAAACAGTTGGACCACATTTCACTTCCTTAGTCTTGTGTTCCCTTCTTATTTGGTGTCTCTTAAGTTTCATTGAAGTTCTGGGAAATACTAGAAAAAAGGAGCTAATTGTTGGGGCCAAGAGTCTAGTTAAAGCATGTAGATGTGGCAGTGCAAAAAAGTAAAAGAAGGATATGTCCTGAATGTTCTGAGATTGGATATAAAGTTTTAATAGTGGGAAAGATTGGCTGCAATTATAATTGTTTGAGAAGGATGGATTTGTTTATAAGAGAACAAGAGTTAGATTTCTATGGAGAAGTTAGAAAGTATTTCTCAGTTAGGGTATTATGGACTGAATGTTTGTGTCCCTTTAAAATTTGTATGTTGAAGCCCAAACCCCCAGTTTAACTATATTGGAGATGGGGTCCATACAGAAGTAATTAAAGTTAAATGAGGTCATAAAAGTGGGGAGACATGATCCAATAGGATTGAACTCCTTATAAGAAGAGAGTTCAGAGAGCTCACTCTCTGTCTATAAACATACAAAAAAGAGGTCATGTGAGCACACAGCAAGATGGTAGCAACTAGAGATCTCAGAATGAAACCTACCTCGATAGCATCTTGATTTTGGACTTCCAGCCTCCAGAACTGTGAGGAATAAATTTCTGTTGTTTAAGTCATCTAGTGTGTGGTATTTTGCTGTAGCAGCCTGAGCACACTCTAAGACATAGGGCTAAAGCTGATTTGAGATGGGAAGGAAGACAAGTAGGAATGCAAGACAAAAGGAGGAAACACTAGAAGAGGTTATCTCTAGATCCATTTTCTAAAGGTAATTACAATGGAATTATAGAATTATAGAATCATATATGAAGATTTTTTTTAGGGTCAGAAGACAAGTGTAGTAGGTAGTCAGGGTTCTCCAAAGAAATAGAACCAATAAGATATGTATATATACACATGTGTATATGTACACACACACACACACACAGGATGAGAGAGAAATTTAAGAATTGGCTCATGTGATAGTGCAGGCTGGCAACTCCAAAACCCACAGAGTAGGTAGACCAGCAGGCTGGAGATCTAGGGAGGAGTTGATGTTGCAGCTATAGTCGACAGGCAGTCTACTGGCAGAATTTACTCTTTCTCAGGGGAGGTCAGTCATTTTCTTAAGGCCTTCAGCTGATTGGACGAGGCCCACCCACATTATGGAGGGTAATTATCTTTACTCAGAGTCTACTGATTTACATGTTAATCTCATCTAAAATACATCTTCACTACAACATCCAAGCATGTTTGACCAAATATATGGGTACTGGGGCCCTGCCGAATTGACACATAAAATTAACCATTGCAACTGGCATACCTCTTCAACTTAAACTGATGTCAAAAGAAAGTAAATTTACTTTGAGAGTTTTGACTCATTAACTAAAAAAAATCAGTCTTTTCAGGTAAATACCTGGTTAGAAATATACCATTTATACACTTAGCCAAGTTATTTTGGTAATTATAGCCTTAGCATCTGAGAAAAGTCAAAAATAATTAACATTAATTTGCTCAAAAGAAAATGGTTACAAATTCCAAAGAATGAATTGAAAATGGTGAAGCCATTTCTGGTTACTGTAGTCAGAAGTGACATCTTCTGTTTTAGCACATCTGAGGCAGAATGATTTCTGAAAAGCTAGGCACTGTTTTCAGCTTTGCATCTTTAAATTCAGGATACCGCCTTGGAAATAACCCCTTTAATTTCTTCCTTCACTTTAGTTGGCTTATCTGTAAAGTAAAAATTTAGGTAAGACCTGTAAGACCTCTTCTAGCACTAATATTCTGTGATTTCTTGGTGTTCGATTACTCCTTAAAGCATTTATCACATTCTCCTTTGAGTGTAGTTATTTGTGCTCTTTACTTTCTCCCTTTAATAGCTATTTCTGTAAGAGTCAGGATAATAAATTATTCATCTTCATTTTACTCTTACTCAGAGGAAGCATCCAAGTATTTGTTTAGAATATAATCTGTTATTGTAGTTGACTATTTATAATCAGGTGTTATTCTTCAAGGCCTTATTAAATACATAAAAATTTGATATAGCAAGTCTTTGTCTTGGCCATCAATGTCAGTATCGGACTTAATACTAAACTTTGCCATGTACTGGTGTCACTTGGGGCAAATTATTGTCTTATTCTCAGTTCACTGAGGAGTAAGATTGGGGATAATGGATGCTTTGCCAAGTTACTATGATATTTAAATGAAGTAATATGAAAAAACATCAAGCACAGTGCTTGATACATAGTAGACATGTTAAAATGTTTTCCTTTTTTTTCCCTTTAGGATTGGGATTTTTACATCTACCTACCAGGGTGCCTAGTATGAGATATTTAGTAAATGTTTGTTAAATTGAAGATGTTAATGACTTAATTAATTTACTATGAGAGATTCCAAAAGAAACCCTTAGGAATAACAAAAAGTTCAGTGGGTTCATTTTAAATAATATTTACTATTCTTATTAAAGACAGGCTTTAAGATGGAAAATAACTTTGAATCTGTTGATTAAATTTGGTATTTTTCATGTAATAAAAACATTTTAATGTTCAGCATTTGTATTCTTGTTGTAGTGATGTAGCTTGGTTCAATGAATCTTGGTTAAGCCGAATTAAAGAGGATATCGGTGACAACTGGCGAATAAAGGTATGTAGAATGAATGCTAGAAGTACTTGATCCAAACAGTGGTCTGAAATTAGCACTAATCTCAACTAAATCTTATTTTTTAAATTAACTGAAGGGTACATTTTATTGTGTATAGTTTGAGTTTTGACACTTGTGTATGTTCTTATACCATCATAATTAGATATAGAACGTTTCCATTAAGCAAAAACATGCACGTATGCCCCTTTCCAGTTAATCCTCACTCTTGACTTGGCCCTGGGTGGCCACAGGTCTGCTTTCAGTCAGTATAGGTTTAATTTCTGGAGTTCCGTATAAATGGAATCAGATATTATGAACTCTTTGGTATTCTTTTACTCGTGTATTGTTTTTGAGACTCATCCATGTTGCCTGTATTAGTAGTTATTTCTTTTTTTTTGCTGAGTAGTATTTCATTACACTGATTTACCACAATTTGCTTAGCCATTCCCCTGTTGATGGATGTTTGAATTGTTTCTGTTCTTTCTACTCTAATATTGGTAATTTATGTCTTTTATATTTTCTTCCTTGATAAATCTGGCTTGATGTTTTTCAATTAAAAAAATTTTTTTTGAAAAGAACTAGCTTTTGTTTTTTGTTTTATTGATTTCCTTTCTCTTCTTTGTTATTTCCTTTCTTCTTTACATCTGCTCTTTTTCTTGCTTCTTAAGGTGAAAGCTTAAGTCATCAGCTTTAAGCACTTTTCCCTAGTAGTAAGCAATGCCTTAGCCACATCCCACACATTTTAACATACTGTGTTCTTATTTTCATTTAGTTCAAAATATTTGGTAATTTCCCTTGTGATTTTTCTTTTGATCCCTGGGTATATTAGAAGTAGGTATTTCAAATTCTAAATATTTGAGGATTTTCTACGTATCTTTCTTTTATTTATTAATTTCTAATTTAATTCCATTTTGTTTTGAGAACATACTCTGAATTCTTTTACATTTACTAAGACTTATTTTATGACCTAATATATGGTCTGTCTTGGTGAATATTCCATGTGCACTTGAAAACAACATGTATTTTGCAGTCCTACAAATACAGATTATTACAGCTTTGTTGATAGTACTGTTTACTTCTTTTATATCTTTATTGATTTTCTGTCTGATTATTCTGTAAATTAAAGGGGGGAGGAGTCCTCAGATCTCTAATGATGATTGTGGATTTGTCAGTTTCTCCTTTCAATTCTAATTTTTTAATCATGTAATTTGAATCTGTGTTATTTGGTTTATATACATTAATTTTTTATGTCTTCTTGTTGAATGAATCTACTTATCACTATAAAATGACTTATTTTTATCCCTGGTAATACTTCTTTTTTGGAAGTCTACTTTGTCTGATACTGATGTACCACTCCCGTTTTTTTAAACATTATTTTTGCCTATTATATCTTTTTCTCTTCTTTAGTCTCTCTGTGTGTTTATATCGAAAGTGATGTAGAAACCTAATAGTTAGGTCTTGCTTTTTTATCCATTGACAATCTCTTTATTTTGTTCTTTTTTAAAAAAATTATTTATTTTCATATATTCCTGTTATTTAAATCCTTGAACATTTTTAAACTAACAGTTTTAACTTTTTTATCTTCTAATTCTTTCATCTCTAATTTTTAGGCTTGTTTCTGTTGACTGAGTTTTCTCCTAATTATAGTTCACATACTCCTGCTTCTTCACATGTGTAGTAGTTTTTTATTGGACGCTAGACAGTGTGAATTTTATTATTGAGTGCTGGGTTTTTTGTATTCCTTTAAAGAGTGTTGGACTTTGTTCTTACAGGCAGTTAAGATACTTGTGAATCAGTTTGATCTTTTCAAGGTTTGGGGGGATGGAAGGCAGATCTAGAGTTATTTTCTCTTCTAGGGCTAGGTTAGACTCACTACTAAGCTGTGACCTTTTTGGGGTTTTTAGTGAATGCTTGTCTGTATTAGCATAGTCATGATCTCTTCACTCTGACTGGTGGGAATTTCAGCAGTTTCTGGCCCTGTGCAATCTTCAAGGAATTGTTCAGTTTATAGTTCCCTAGATTGTTGTTTCCTCGGAAATTATTTTTGTTTAATCTCATTGAGTTTCACCCATGCACATGGAAATTAGTATTCAGCCAAAGAGTCAAAGGGACTACTATGGAGATTTCTTTCCAAAGCTCTCACCTCTTCATTTATCTGCCCTGCAAATCCCAACTACCTCGACCTTCCTGAACTTCTGATGTCTATCTTCTCAACTCCACGAGAACATCAGGCTTTGTTTTGTTTCCACCTCCCTGTGCCGTGGTATGAAAATTGCCTCTAGAGAGAAATCTTAGACTAGTGTAGGGCTCATCTTTTTTGTTTTCCTTCTCTTAGAAATTAGAGTTCTATATTGTCTTTTGGCTAAAGCTTGAAAACAATATTCCTTGTATTTTGTCCTGTTTTCTAGTTGTTTGTGGTGGAGAGTAAGTCTAGATCCAGTTACTCACTCATGACTGAAGGTGGACATGCTCATAGCTAAATCTTTTAAGTTGGTACTTGAGTTCGTTGTGGCTCACTTTAAATACAATCACTCTGGTTCAGCTATCTAAGGAAGAAGACATTTTTTCTTTAATCAAACTTTGAATAAAGCTTTGATGTTTAAAAATCATGTATTTGTATTTATAGAACTCTAATATATATTTTTGTTGTCATTTTTATCAGGAAGTTTTTATTGTATTTCACCTTGACATATATTTTCTTTCATTGTTAATATTAAATAATTTATTTCTTATTTTTCCTCCATTAGGCTAGTAATTTAAAGAAGGTACTTCAAGGAATTATGGGTTATTACAATGAGGTATGAAAATCATCTGACTTTGTTTAAATATAAAATACTCTGTGATAATTATATTGACACCGAAAAATGACTTGGCTTTTTGTTTATAACATTTTACTGGTATATAATTCATAATTGAAATATATTATGATTTTTCCATTTTTAGAACACTCAAATTTTGTTAACATAAAGGGGCTAAAAAGTAATATATTGATTTGTAAAATAATGTTTCTATATTGATACTCTTTAAATTGATTTTTTTCTCAAATAAAATTACTTTCATCTTTATATAATTTGATTTTATGCAGTGCTATAAAGTAGACCTTATAACTAAATAAAAGTACTTTTCTATTTAGAGCATTGTTTTGATATTTCTTTCCAGTGTAAATAACAGCAAAGACATACTATGAAATTATGCTTGTGCAAGTGAATTGGGAAAAAATGCAAAATAAAAGTAGTATTAAAGTCACATTAGATAATGCATTATTCAAGTGATTTGTTTTTCTTATTCAGCATCTTAAGAAGTTCTCTAGCAGGATGATTTGATATAAGAAAGTTTATTGCTTAATGTGTGAAAGCTTTTGGTTTGGTTTTGCCATTAAAGAATTTTGTTTTTACTTTCTAAAGTTTTCATACAGTTGAACTTGTAGTTTCTTCCAAATAATTTTAGAACTAAAATTTTACAATTCATTAATGCCTAAAACTCATTTTGAAGTTTTCTGGGTTTTTTTTAATGGCAAGAGTACTTTTTAGTATCTTGAAAAAAACAATCTTGGGAATTCCCTGGCAGTCCAGTGGTTAGGACTTGGCACTGTCTCTCCCAGGGTCCGGGTTCAATCTCTGGTCAGGGAATTAAGATCCTGCAAGCTGCATGGTACAGCCAAAGAGAAGAGAAAAAAACAATCTTAAAAAAAAGAGAGAGCCAGGAAAGATTAATCCATTAGGTTTGTTGTTCATTTGGTTTCCTTTGTGGTTCTCTGTTCATTGAACATGTATCAAAATATTATGAATTTTCTTTGACTTAAGTCTGTTTATTTTTTTATGGAAAGGCATAAGTTTTATCATAATTGATCTCTCTGACAGTGGGGTAAAGGATATTTGTTATAAAACCATTTTAGTTGCTTTCGGTTGGTTCTCAGAATTTTGGGAGGTTGCTTGAACTTTACTAACTGGTGTTAGTCAATAATTGTGGGTTTATCACTTGTTAATTTATCTGAGTCATTTCATGAACCTATTTTCCTTGTAATAATTCCATGTAGTCAATTCTCTGTAGCCTACATAAATGAGTGATCTAATTTATTTTCAACACTGCAGTTTTTGGGACAACAGATTTCTGAAGAACTTATCCCTGATTTAAACCAAATAACTGAATGTTCAGATTCTGTGGCGCTTGGGAGGTTGCTCCAGTTAATTTTAGGTTGTGCTGTCAACTGTGAAAAGAAGCAAGGTAAGCGAATGTCAGTCATTTGAGGATATCTACTTTCTAGAGACAACCTACATTGCTATAGGAAATCACATAAAAATGTACTATTGCAGGTTGGTGGAAAGCACACTGAAACGTAAGCCAGAAGATCTGAATTCAAGCACAGCTCTGCCATTAAAAAGCTACAAATCTTCAGTATCCTAACTGTACCTGGATTCTGAGATTCGTATTCAGTGGCTAAATAAAATGTACTTTAATTAGGTTAATTTAATCGATGCTCAGGACTTAGTGGATATTCAATAAAAATTGTACTTCTTTATTTGATACCTTATCTCTTTAACATGTGAGAGACAGAACCTTAGGTTGATTCAGATTTTCATAAATGATTATGCAGCTACTAAATTATAATCCAGGCTTCTTCAGATGATACTCTGCTCTTCTCAGAAGAATGCTTCCAAAGTATCCTCCAGATAAAGATAAGCAGTCTGATGATATAAATGGAATTGCTGTGCTATATTGGTATATATGAACACAGTGATCCATATGTTGCTGAGTACAAAAAGAACATTTTTGGTTGAATGTAATGAATAAAATGTGAACTGAACAGACCAAGGTCTGCTTCCTTCAGGGGCTTCCATCAGTCTGGGTGATGACATTTTTGATGCTGATGTTTTTTGCACGCTCATCCAAAATTGGCCGTAGGACATCACCTTTATAAAAGAATGCTGGGTGCTGAAGTTTGTAAAACATTTTAAGTCGGAACCTTAGAAAACACATTCGGTGTTATCTAACTAAGGAAGAGAACGTATGAGACAAGATAAATTCAGTAAGAATCAATTCAGGAAGGAGAAAAATGAAACACATGAAATCAGCTATAGTTTATCATAAAAAAGGGTTTGGGTATCAGAAAACTTTCGTATTAGTCCATCTCTATTATTAACTGGCTCTTTTTTTTCTAGGGCAAGTCAGTACTTCTCCATAGGCTTTTATTTCTCATAGATAATGTCAGAGGTCTCTATATTAGGGTGTTTCTGTTGTTTTGTTTTGTTTTTTTTTTTAATGAAAGTAAGAAACGTTTTCCTGTGGAAAGTTAAAACTTCTATACATTTTTAACTACAAATTGACAAATAGTAATTCTTTTATGAATTAGCAATTTTCTGTTATCGTGATCCTTTTTATTTTTCTATTTAATGCTTTGTTTCTATTTCAATTACTGGTTATTTATAACATCTTTTTGCTTGACTTTAGCATGTTTGTTGGTTTTAATAGTCTTTTTCAGAGAACCAACTTTGGGCTTTGATTCATTTTGTTTGTACTATTTAATATCTATTCTGTTATCTCATTGCTTCTATTGTGAATTAATCAGTTCTTTCTATTCTAAGCTATAATTGATGTTTTAAGCTATAACTTTCCCTTAAGTTTTGTTGCCTCCTATAAATATTGATATAATATGTAGTATTTTCATTATTTAGTTCTAAGCATTACTTAGCAATTTTGACCTCAGATTTTTAAAAGGAGGCTCAATTCCTGGGTACATAAATAGAAGTTTAGCAAGTAATAAATATAAAGAAATAGTTTAATTTTCATTATTTAGAAAGTCAGGATTATCTAATTGGATTTATTTTTGGAGGTATGTGTCTGGGGTCTCAATTTTTAGGAGTGAGCAGATAAATGGAAAAAAAAACTTGTGTAGTAATTTAATTAAAATGTAAAACCAAAACACATCCATAATATAAACCACCTTCCACATATTTATACTTTTCAGTGAGAATTGATTTTTCAAAATGATTCAAAGGTATTGCAGCAGTCTTAATCTTGAAAGAATTAACTAATTTGGTTAACAGTACCCTGTTTATCTTGGTGTGGAAAGAGAAAAATTTTATGAAGGTTTCAGTAGACTTGAAACACTCCATTATCCAACAAATCCAGTTAAAAGAAATCATTCCATTGCTTGTGCCTCATCTCGTTAATTCTTCTCCCTCCAACACACACACACCCCCCCCGCCCCACAGAATTTAGTGGTCGGGTGCATACCAGAATCTATCAGAATTTTTTTCCAGTACTTGGCTTCACAAATAAAAGAAAGATTTAGAGAACTTTTAGAAGTCTTCCAGAAGTATCATTAAAACAATAAAAGTATTAGAAAATAATAAATCCTTAAAATTTTTGGAAAATTGTTTTAGGTGGAGAACACACAGTTGCTGTCGATCTAAACCTGCAAATACAGGAAAAACTCTTTCTCATGATTCATCACTTCTAATTGTGACAGAATCAACTTATTGCACTCCCACACGTGTGTGTGTGTGTGTGTGTGTGTGTGTGTGTGTGCACGCGTGTGTTAAGGTATAAGGATCTCCTTAAGGTGAGACTTGGTGAATGTCGAGCAGGTGTTTGTAGGAAGCTGTGTAAGTCTCTTCATTGAAAACCTTCCTGAAATGAACTAAGTAGGTGATAAATGAAACTTTCTGAGCTTAGATCTTAAGAGTTCACTGAATACAGGCATACCTTGTATTATTGAGCTCTGCTTTATTGTGTTTTTCACAAATTGAAGGTTTGTGGCAGCCCTATGTCCAACAAATCTATTAGCACCACTTTTCCAACATCATTTGCTCACTTCATGTCTCTGTGTCACATTTTTGTAATTCTCACAATATTTCAAACTTTTTCATTATTATTATATTTGTTATGGTGATCTGTGATCAGTGCTTTTTGGTGTTACTATTGTAATTGTTTGGTTTTTTAAAAATATTAATTAATTTATTTATTTATTTTTGGCTGTGTTGGGTCTTCGTTTCTGTGTGAGGGCTTTCGCTAGCTGCGGCGAGTGGGGGCCACTCTTCATCACGATGCGCGGGCCTCTCACTGTCGCGGCCTCTCTTGTTGCGGAGCACAGGCTCCAGACGCGCAGGTTCAGTAGTTGTGGCCCACAGTCCCATTTGCTCCACGGCATGTGGGATCTTCACAGACCAGGGCTCGAACCCACGTCCCCTGCACTGGCAGGCAGATTCTCAACCACTGCGCCACCAAGGAAGCCCTATTGTAATTGTTTTGAGGCACCATGAACTGCACCCATAGTAACATGGTAAACTTAATCAGTAAATGTTACAAATGTCGTGTGTGTTCTGACCGCTCCACCAACCAGCCATTCCCCCATCTCTCTCCCTTCCTCAGGCCCCCCTACTCCCTGATACACAACAATATTGAAATTAGGCCAGTTAATAACCCTGCAGTGGCCTCTACGTGTTCAAGTGAAAGGAAGGGTCCCACGTCTCTTAGTTTAAATCAAAAGCTAGAAATGATTAAGCTTAGTGAGGAAGATATGCCGAAAGACAAGATAGGCCAAAATCTAGGCCTCTTCCACCAAACAACCAAATTGTGAGTATGAAGAAAAAGTTCTTGGAGGAGATTAAAAGTGCTGCTTCAGTGAACACACCAATGATATGAAAGCGAAACAGTCTTATTGTTTATATGGAGAAAGTTTTAGTGGTCTGGATAGAAGATCAAACCAGCCACAACATTCCCTTCAGCCAAAGCCTAATCTAGAGCAAGGCTCTGACTACAATCTTGTGAAGGCTGAGAGAGGTGAGGAAGCTGCAGAAGAAAAGTTTGAAGCTGGCAGAGGTTGTTTCATGAGGTTTCAGGAAAGCCATCTCCAGGACGTAAAAGTACAAGGTGAAGCAGCAGGTACTGATGTAGAAGCTACAGCAAGTTATCTAGAAGATGTAGCTAAGATAATTAATGAAGGCCACTATATTAAACAACGTATTTTCAGTGTAGACAAAACAGCCTTTTATTGGAAGAAGATGCCATCTGGGACTTTCATAGGTAGATAGGAAAAGTCAATGCCTGGCTTTGAAGGACAGACTGACTCTCTTGCTAACGTAGATGGTGACAGAGTTGAAGCCCGTGCTCATTTATCATTCTGGAAATCCTAGGACCTTAAGAACTATGCTAAATCTAATCTGCCTGTGTTAAAAATGGAACAACAAAGGCTGGGTGACAGCACATCTGTTTACAACATGGTTAACTGACTATTTTAAGCCCACTGTGGAGACCTACTTCTCACAAACAAAACCATTCCTTTCAAACATTACTGCTCATTGACAAAGCACCTGGGCACTCAACAGCTTTGATGGAGATGTTCAACAAAATTATGTTGTTTTCATACCTGCTAACAAAACATCTATTCTGCAACCCATGGATCAAGAAGTAATTTTGACTTTTAAGTCTTGCTATTTAAGAAATACATTTTGTAAGGCTATAACTGCCATAAATAGTGATTCCTCTGATGGATCTGGTTTTCAAAGTACATTGAAAACTTTCTGGAAAAGATTTACTATTGTAGATGCCATTAAGAACATAGGTGATGAGAGGGTTCCCTTTTCTCCACACCCTCTCCAGCATTTATTGTTTGCAGACTTTTTGATGATGGCCATTCTGACTAGTGTGAGGTGATACTCATTGTGGTTTTGATTTGCATTTCTCTAATAATTAGTGATGTTGAGCATCTTTTCGTGTGCTTTTTGGCCATCTGTATGTCTTTTTTGGAGAAATGTCTATTTAGATTTTCTGCCCATTTTTTGATTGGCTTGTTTGGGGTTTTTTTTGATATTGAGATGCATGAGCTGTATGTATATTTTGGAGATTAATCCCTTGTCGGTTGCATTGTTTGCGAATGAATATTTTCTCCCATTCTGTGGGAGAAAATATTGTCTTTTCATTTTGTTTATGGTTTCCTTTGATGCATAAAAGCTTTTAAGTTTAATTAGGTCCCATTTGTTTATTTTTGGTTTTATTTGCATTACTCTAGGAGATGGATCAAAAAAGATCTTGCTGTGATTTATGTCAAAGATTGTCCTGCCTGTGTTTTCCTCTAAGAGTTTTTATAGTATCCAGTGTTACATTTAGGTCTTTAATCCATTTTGAGTTTATTTTTGTGTATGATGTTAGAGAATGTTCTAATTTCATTCTTTGACATGTGGCTGTCCAGTTTTCCCAGCACCACTTATTGAAGAGACTGCCTTTTCTTCATTGTATATTCTTGTCTCCTTTGTCATAGATTAATATACCATAGGTGTGTGGGTTTATCTCTGGGCTTTCTATCCTGTTCCATTGATCTATATTTCTGTTTTTGTGCCAATACCAAACTACTTTGATTACTGTAGCTTTGTAGTATAGTCTGAAGTCAGGGATCCTGATTCCTCCAGCTCTGTTCTTCTTTCTCAAGATTGCTTTGGCTATTCGGGGTCTTTGTGTTTCCATACAAATTTTAAGATTTTTTGTTCTAGATTTGCAAAAAATGCCATTGGTATTTTGATAGGGATTGCATTGAATCTGTAGATTACCTTGTGTAGTGTAGTCATTTTGACGATATTGATTCTTCCAATCTGAGAACATGGTATATCTTTCCATCTGTTTGTGTCATCCTACACTGTTGGTGGGAACGTAAATTGGTACAGCCACCATGGAGAACAGTATGGAGGTTCCTTTAAAAACTAAAAATAGATTTGATCCAGCAATCCCACTCCTGGGCATATATCCAGAGAAAACCATAATTTGAAAAGGTACATGCACCCCAGTGTTCAGTGCAGCACTATTTACAGTAGCCAAGACATGGAAGCAACCTAAATGTCCATCGATGAATGGATAAAGAAGATGTGGTACATATATACAATGGAATATTACTCAGCCATAAAAAAGAATGAAAGAATGCCATTTGCAGCAACATGGATAGACCTAGAGATTATCATACTGAGTGAAGTAAATCAGACAGAGAAAGACAAATACCATATGATATCACTTATATGTGGAATCTAAAAAATGATACAAATGAACTTATTTACAGAACAGAAAGAGACTCACAGACTTAGGAAACAAACTTATGTTTACCAAAGGGGAAAGGTGGTGGGGAGGGATAAATTAGGAGGTTGGGATTAACATATGCACACTACCATATATGAAGTGGATAATCAACAGAGACCTACTCTATAGCGCAGGGAACTCTACTCAGTACTCTAATAACCTATATTGGAAAAGAATATGAAAAAGAATGGATATATATGTGTATGTATAACTGAATCACTTTGCTGTACACCTGAAATGAACACAACATTGTAACTCAACTATACTCCAATGTAAAATAAAAACTTTTTAAAAATAAAGAAATGTTTCTCTTGAGGGGAAAAAAAGAACATAAGTGATTGATGGGAAGAGGTCAAAATATCAACATTAACAGGAGTTTGGAAAAAACTGATTCCAACTCTCATACATGACTTTAAGCAGTTCAAGACTTCAGTGGAGGACGTAACTGGATATGTGGTAGAAATAGCAAGAGAACTAGAATTAGAAGTGGAGCTTAAATGTATGACTGAATTGCTGCCATCTCATGAGAAAATGTTAACAGACGAGTCGCTTCTTATGGATGAGGAAAGAAAGTGGTTTCTTGTGATGGAATCTACTCCTGGTGAACATGCTGTGAAGACTGTTGAAATGACAATAAAGAATTTAGAAATTACATAAACTTAGTTGATGAAGCAGCAGCAGAATTTGAGAGGATGGACTCCAATTTTGAAAGAAGTTCTACTGTGGGTAAAATGCTATCAAACAGCACTGCATGCTACAGAGAAATTGTTTGTGAAAGGAAAGGTCAATTGACATGGCAGACTTCACTGTTGTCTTATTTTAAGAAATTGCCACAGACACCCCAGCTTTCACCACCACCCTATTCAGTCAGCAGCCATCAACATCAAGATAAGATCCTCCACTAGAAAAAACGATTACCACGCGCTAAAGTCTCAGATGATGGTTAGCATTTTGTTAGCAATAAAGGACTTTTTAATTAAGGTTTGTACGTTGTTTTTTTAGACATAATGCTATTGTCACTTGATAAACTACAGTATTGTTTAAATATAACTTTTGTATGTACTGGGAAACTAAAAAATTCATGTGACTCACTTTATTGTGATAATCGCTTTATTGGGGTGGTTTTCAACTGAACTGGTACTATCTCTGTGGTATACCTGTACATGTGAATTCATCTCATAATACTGAATATTTAACAAGAGGAAAGAAATTGTCATAATTGTTTTAACATTAATTGCAATTTCTTCTCTTTTTCTTCCTTGTAAGAAAATTAGAGATTTTCTTTAAAACATTTATAGATATTTTTACGAATATTTTCAGTTCTGCTTATTTGTTTACAATGGACATATTTTTGTGGTAAATAATATACTTGCATAAAGAATTATGTGTAGTGAATGAATTTTTATGTTGTTAATTGACTAAATTTCTATGGGTAAAGAGTAGGGTTTTTTCAGATCTGATTTTTTTTTTTAAATCATAGAACATATTCAAAATATAATGACACTGGAAGAGTCTGTTCAACATGTGGTCATGACTGCTATTCAGGAGGTAAGTTATATCATGATCACATATGTATGAAAATCCTAAACCCAATTATATAAAACTATTCATATAGATTTTATGGATGTGTATTTCACTGCTGTATAAACGAGCCCTTTGTAGTAGGTTTACTTATCTTTGGCTGTTGTGTCCTCCCTTCTTTATTTTCCCCAAAAATTTCTTATAAGGACTTCAAGCCCAATTTTAGTACCTCTGCATTTTAAAAAGTTAAATTAACATTGTCAGTTTCCTTTAAATAACTTCAACTAAGCAGGATAAACAGCCTCTTCCCAGTTAGGAGTTTTTATAACTTCTCTTTTTTTCTGCCAGGTAGAGTAATCTTTTCTGAAATTTTAAAGTGTGTGTGTGTGTATGTATCTCATATGCATTTTCAGAATGTTAGAACCGTGAGCAAATATAGTGAAAATTAGGTTTCGGAGCCAGATAACCTGGATTCAAGCCAGTCTAGTTATCTAAGTTGTACCGTAGAGATTCAGAATTCATTCGGTGCACGTTCATTCTTAAAATCAGACCAAAAGGCTGAGGTGAAGTCAAGTGAAGAGGAGGCCTGAGGGAAAGTTGAGTGAAGGGTTAGTGAGGAAAACATAGTTTGGAAGAGGCATGACTTAGAGGGAGACAGCATCTAGGACCTTAGAAGTGTGTATACTCTGAGTTTGCATTGCTGGCTTGAATTCAGAACATCACTATGCATAAATCTGCCTTTCATATGCAGAAAAGTTATTTTACAGGATCCTTTTTTTTTTCATATAATTGTAACTCCTGCTTTTGAAATGACTTCTCAAATTAGGAATTTTGCCACATCACTCATTTAAAGCTCTATTTTTAAAGTGCCAATTCATGTTACGGAAGAATAATTTTTGTTATTATGTGATGTGTTCAGTTTTACCTAGTAATTCATCGTTTAGAACTTGCATTATAATTTTTCAGTACATTAGTATTTTAAACATATCTAAATATTTCAAGCACATTTTACTTATGTCCTCACTAATGTAATGCTTGAACATTGTGTTATTTAGCTTAAACCTCTACTCATTTTTTATTTGAATAATATGAGGATCATCAAATTAAGGCAAGGAAAAATTAAACATAAAGCACTTTACTGTCCTTTCAAGTAAGCATATTTTTTTACTGTGTAAATCTTTATTGTACTTAATTTTACTATTTTAATTCTAGTTGATGAGTAAAGAAATAGTGAGCTCTCCTACAAATGATGCTGTTGGAGAATTAGAGCAACAGGTGAGTATTTTAGTATGTGAGGAAAATGTTGCAAACAGTGATAGAGTTCCTTTGTCAATTACTATCTTAAAGGCTTACATAGGAGACCACATACAAGATTATTTTCTTCCATGAAATTTAGATAGTTTATTCTCCTATAAGATCTTAATTGACTATTATTATGCATTCCTTCATGAATGCAACTAGTGTTCATCTCCAGAGTTTTTAATGATCATGTTTGAAGAGATGAGTGGCATTAAACTTTCCTGACATTTGTTAATACATATGTGGCCCATTCTGTATAGTTACATAATTAAATAGTACTTAAAAATTCTGCTGAATTCTAATTTATCTAATAAGGAAACATGATTTTTGTCACAATTGCTTTCCTCTAATATTGAAGAATGAACTCAAAGGTCCTGTACTCAAGGCTGCTTTCCCTGGTTGTTTTACACAGTTGTTTTACATGGAGGAAAAGGCACACTCCTCCTCTGTATAACCCAGTCTGGGTTATAAGGGGAAGGGTAAGAGGAGAGGTAAATGCATCAAATACTTTTCCTGTTATATTTTTGGACATCTGACTTTCATGAGTGTCACCAGCCATCTCAAGAAGTATTTAAATGTAAACATGCTGTGCTCTAAATTTTTTTCTGCGATAAAAATAAACAGTTCATCCTCTAACACTCTGTTTTAAATATTTCACAAAGATTTACATAAAATTTTATTTCTGTGGGACCTTAGCCTTAAATGTTAATGAGACTCTGTTGATATTATTTACACAAAAACAACATATTACTACTTATTTGTTAATAAGTAAATTTTAAAAGCATTTCCAACATCAGTGTATATATGTGTTTTGATAAAAATATATTTTTCAATTTGTTTCAAAATGTGATTTACTAAGAGTTAGGACATTTTCTATTTCAGCTTAAAAGGGCCCTGGAAGAACTTCAGGAAGCACTAGCAGAAAAAGAAGAACTGAGGCAAAGATGCCAAGAACTAGATATGCAGGTATGGATCTGAGAATAATTTCCTCTTTAAATTTACAAGAGTCTTATTTTAATTAATTAATTAGTAAAGTGTTTTGGAGGTTGGGTTTCATTGCATGGAGGGACCATTGAAAGGGTCTGTTGTAGGCTTGACTATTCAAACGTGAACTTTATAATTTTTCTTTTAGAGTTGAAAATTGCTTGCTTAACTACTTCACTGAGAGGGTCATCCTAATTGCAGAATTTCAACTGCTTAGATGACGCCTTAGTTTGTTGTTTTGTAAAAAGGGGAAACTGAAGTATCTACTTTATAGGGTATGAATAATAAGTGGGGTTCTTTATGGAAATATTTAGAAGGGCTTGACCCCCAATAAATTTGAGATCCATGTTTGTTTTGCTAACACGTATGTGTATATGAACACATGTATGTAATTCTTGGGTTCATATGCACATACGTGTTAGCAAAATAAACTTGGCATGAGAGACTGTAGTTAACAGTTAAAGGAGTAGATTGTCAAACCAGGCTGCCTGTATTCAGAACCTGGTTATGTTACTAGCTGGTTGTATATGCTCAGGCAAATTGCTTAATTTCTCTATACTTCATATTTCTCTTTTGAGAAATGATGTGTTAATAGTATATATCTCCCAGAGTGAAAATTACATTTAAATGAATTAATATACATACAGCACTTAAAGCAGGGCCTCCTGGCGCATAAGGGCTGTGTATATGTTTGCATGTATTTTTATTATTGTTATATGAAAATGCAAATGTGAAAATTATGCAATAAGTCTCGAAAAATTATACAAAGATTTAAATGTACCATCATATTATGCTGTATGTAACTTGCACTTTTCATTCAAATAATGAGCTACATAAATAATTGACTCTCTGAAAAGTGTGAGGACAGGGAACAAAGGTTGCGGTAGGATTATCCTTGCTTGATGAGATAAATATCTAAAGTGATAAGGCTGGGTAATATTTCTAATGTTCAAGGGTCTGCAAATAAGGAAACGAGAAGTGACTTGGTCAGGGTGACTCAGCTCCGTAGGGCAGTGACAGCACTAGAATCCAGATCTTCTAACGCCATCTTTAAACATCACTCCTCTATGTTTGAACAAAGCCAGTGTTTATATTTGAATGAAGCTAGCGTCTCAAAATTATGAGAACGTCTACCTTTTCTCCTTTTTTCTTTCCTAACCACACTCACCTCGCATATATATCATCACATATATGCACAGACTTGCACAGCATCAGAGATGTTTTATTTTCAAGTAAGATTATATCCTCTCTCCAGAATACCTCATATAAAGAATAGAGGATTGAATCATTCAGATATTACCAGTCTCATGTGGGATCTCTGTACAGTTTTCTGAGAAATTCTTATTCAAAAAAGAACACAAAATTCTGTGTTAAAACATTTCAGTGTTTGTAACACATGATGGAGAGTATGTGATGATCTGATTTTAGTTGAAAAGTGTAGACATCCCAAGTTTTGGCATTTTTAATTCCAGTATCAAAATAGAGTCAACCCTCAACTATCTGCTGCACATGTGAAATGAATATAATCAAAACTGCATATAATCAAAACAAAAATAATTAATCTAACATATGAATTTCACACAGGTGTATATGATACATACCCCAATTTTATAAGGAAAATTATTTTTGAAAAATGTTTACTTTTAATCATATGTCACTTGAGAGTGATTTTAAAATTTGGGGGGGAATTCTCTTTTAATACCCAACCAAAGGAACCAAAAAAGAAAAATAAGCTGCAAAGAATTTCACCGAGGGCAGGTGAACAAACAAAAGGGCATAACCTAATGAAGTTAAATTAAAAGCTAGTAATCAAGGAGAGAAGCAGGCATATGATGTTGACAGAGGTGCTGCACGGCAGGAACCTGCTGTTCTTCCTTCATCCCCAGCCCATGCAGGGGAATCAACAAAAATCTTGAGACTTCTCACAGTAATCTACCCAATCAGAAGGAAGTTCATGCTATGAGTCCTTCATTTTCTTTGGACTGGGGAAGAGTGGAAATGATGGCTAAGAAGAAACTAGGGGCCTGACTCTTTCTGATAGGAACAAAGGCTGTAGGGCCACACACTGAATTGGGGAAACGGTCTGATGCCCAAAGGAATTTCTCCATGGGAATGGAATATACTTCTCACCACCCTGGTATGAAGTACTTAAACCTCAGAAGTGAGAGCCTAGCCCAGGTGTTACAAAAAGATTGTCCGTTGTCTCAGCTGCCCCCATGCCGCCGCCCCCCACCCGCACCACTGTCTTCCCTGACCATTCACAAGGCTATATAGAGAGGTGGAGAAAAAACAGTCCCAGCTGTCACCCAGAGGGGAGAAGATACTGGGCCATGGGTTACAGTGGAAAGGGTGTCCAAGAAGTCTTCAACACTATGCCAGAACAAACAGGGTATCTTGACTGCCCACAGAACATGAACTAGATGAAAAGAATCAAAGCATGCCACCTCTGTGAACATTACAGACTAAAACCAAAAACAGATAAGAGCATGTAAAAGACAACAGCCAAGCTTAGAAAATAACTTTCACTTCATTTAGTATTACAATTTCATAAGAACACATCAATAGAATAGACTAGGTGGTAGGACAACAAAGTGAAGATATAAAAGGAAATTGCAGCTAGATAGAAACAAATCAGTGAATAATGTTTAACACCAAGCCTTACCCTAGTTAAGCTATCAGACTTCAAGAATAAAGGAAAAACAACTCAGTCAGTCAAGTAGAAAAGGTAAATCACCCACAAAGATAAGAAAATCAGGCTCCCCTACAACTTCCATGCCGGAATATAGAGGAGCAATATCCACAAAATGCTGAGGCAGGGAAACAGCATTAACTGAGGAGTGCAGGTGCAGACTCATGAGCCCTTCTTGAAAAAAAAAAAAACAAAAAACTACTCATTGACACAATCCAGTTAGCAAACATGTTTTAATCAGAATAAAGAATGCAAGAACAGAGGAGATTCTGTAGTGAAAGATCTGGTGATGAAGCTCGATCCATTTAAATAAAGATCTGTGTGAGTTCTGTGTGAATTATGGTTATAGATACTGGGACAACTGAAATTATGACTCACTAAGTCAGGAGTAAGGCCTGATTATGCGTACTTTAAAAAAAGAAAGAAAGAAAAAAATCCACATGAGAATTTGATGTAAAGTTTTAAGAAACTTTCATGTAATTTTGGTCCAAGATGATTATGGGGCCTTGGGGCAAGTTAGGACGGGTTTATCAACCGCTCTTTACCTGCCTTTCCCAGACATTATTCATACCACCTGGCAGCAGTAGGTAGCACTGCTTCACTTAACTGCAGTAACAGAGGCTGGTTATTCTTGCTTCTAGTATGTTAGAGAAAAGCATACTTTTACCCAGCATTATATAAGATTCAATGAGGCAGTGATTTTCAAACTTAAGGTGTCTACAAAGTATGTGCGACTGGGCACAATGTGATAAAGAGGACTCTAGCTGTAGAAGTTTACTTTATATTTTAATTTTTAAAATAAACAATTATGATAAAAATATTAAGTCTAAGTGATGTGAGAATATGAGTATTATTTTTGAGCTTTTTTTTTTTTCTTTTTTAGCGTTTTGAACTTTCTGTCTCTTTTAAATAGCTCAGAGAGAGACAGAGACAGAGAGAAACAGAAAGGGACAGAGGCAGGTACAGAGTGAACCTAAACAAAATATCACCATGGCATCTTGTTAAAAGAGATGCCTAGAACCACCACTGGACACTCTAAGTCACCCATCTGGGATGGGTCCAAGGAATTCGCATGTTTAATACCCCGGGCCTCCTTCATATCTGTGATAAAGGTGGCTCTAGAACCACAGTGTAAAGCATGGATAAGAACAAGGTTGGTTACCCACCTAGGTATTGAAAACTAAGTTTGCCCATGCTCCTCTCCCTTCTTCAGGGGATTCTTGCCCAGTTTGAAGACGGGGTATTATTTCTCCTCTACCAGTCTTTTTACAACAGCCCCTACCTTCAAGCTAGAACGAGATGTTCTTTTCTCTGTGGGCCCCCACCCCCCATAGTATACTTCCATCAAAGCACCACATTTTCTGTCCTGTAATTGTTTACATTTCTGCTGTAGGGATCTTAAAAGGGCACAACCTCTCATTCTTTTTTGTATCCCAAACGCTTAGGATTGTACATGACAGGTCATAGTCACTAGACTGCTTGCATGACAAGAATGGATGCATGCACTGAACTTAGGAAGAGAAACTGTTTCCTCCTAGTCTGTCTGGAAACAGTTTCCCAGCCTTTGTTTGTGTTTCTCATTTGGAGGACAGTGTTTGTAACTTGCCTACACTGTATTTAAGACTATAATTTGATTTTAATTTCCTGTTATTAGCTTGGTGTGTCAATATGTAGTCCCATTCCCATAAGTGGACTGAATTGATTATAACTTTTCAAAGTATAAATAGCAAACTTGTGCAATAATATATTGTAAGTTACGGGAGGTCAACCTTTTTTCAAACTAATCTTAATAAAATCACACATAAACTTCTGGTCTTATAAAAGGTCACAGCCTTAGCTGTAAATTTTTAAAGATGTTTTTAAATGAAAAAGAAATAAGACTGAGAGAGCAAATCATGCTTGTTAACATAAATATGTAAGTAAAATTAAAAATGTATCAAGTACTGATGTTGATGTGATTCTAAAGTTACATGTTTGTATCCATTTTAAATAGTTTCAGTGTGCAGTTGCATTCAGTTCAGGTTTTTGTTACTGATTCATTAACTAAATAATGTGCCTGTTGCCTGAAGACATGATATGTAACTGATAATTTTCTACCAGGAACCTAAAATGGTAACTTTGTATATATGTGTTTATATTTTGGCTTACTAGGTAACAGCATCCTAAAAATTTATACCTAAAAGGGAAACAAATTAATTTTTTGAAGTTCTTTGGTATTTAGAGATTTTAGAGACTTAGAAACATTTTCTTCTCAGAACTAAAGCAAGCATAACATTTGAAAGATATTCTTATATGTATTAACTCTGTTTTCTCTGTATTAAGAAAGTTGATTTCTTCTGACCCAAATCTCCTAGACCCAGAACTCCAGAGTTCTAAGGATCCTTAGAAATTATCTAGTCTGCTTGACCAAGCTATTTAATGGCTTGGTCAGATTTATTCTAAGCTCTTTTGCTATTGATGCTTATGTTTGTGTATTTGTTTTTTAGGTGACAGCACTTCAAGATGAAAAGAATTCACTAGTTTCTGAGAATGAGATGATGAATGAAAAACTTGACCAGTTGGATGGCTCTTTTGATGATCCAAATACAATGGTTGCAAAAAAGTATTTTCATGCACAGTTGCAGCTAGAACAATTACAGGAAGAAAACTTCAGGTAACATTTGTAGTGGAAATCATTTTATACAGTTTTATTAAAATAGCTAAAAAATCATAATATCAACAACTAATTATTAAGCATTACAAAGCATGTTTAGGATTAGTATCCTAAAAATACTGTTGAAAATACTGAATGGTGTAAGTGGTTCCTGCCCTCATAGGGCTAACAGTCCAGTTTGGCAAGTAGGATACATATGTAAAAAACAAAACAATTCAAAATACTGTGTGATAAGGGCCAAATGAAGGCCACAGGCAAGTCCAAGAATAGTTTAAAGGAGTGATTTCTGAAGCCTGGGGAGAAGGGGGAGTTTCTTACATAGGAGAAGGAACTTGATAATAAATGGAAAAAATGTAAATCTTAAGCTAAAGAAGATGCTTTTCATATCAACTTTTATATTTCTTCTTTAAAAAAAAAAGTGTACATCTAACCTTTAATAAAAATTGATTGTCTCTTATGTGCTTACCACTGAGCCTTGCACTATAAGGCCTTGAGAATAGGTGCTCCAGTTGTACTGTATGTATTTTTGTTGTTGTTACTTTATTTTGATACGATTTCAAACTTACCAAAAAGGTTGCAAGAATAGTATAAGGAGCTCCTTTATACCTTTCATTCAGATTTGACAGTTGTTTTACAGTTTTCTTCATTTGCTTTAGCAGTCTCTTTACATAATCATATATATATATATATATATATATATATAATGTTAGTTTTTGGAACCATTTGAGAGTAAATTGGAGACATGCCCCTTTACCCCTATATACTTCAGTATGTATTTCCTAAGAACCAAGATATTCTCTTATAAATCACAGCATAGTGATCAAAATTAGTGAATTGGTCATTGGTACAATATCATTATCTAATCCACAGATCATATTCAAATTCCAGCAGCTATTTCAGTGTCCTTTATAGGTAATTTTTTTCTTGGTTCAGAATCTAATCCAGGATCATGCATTGCATTTAGTAAATGGATCCATTTATTGATAGTAATGGATATTCAATGGACAATAATTCCATTACTGTCATCATTTGTTTTGATGCTTAAATTGTCCCAGATTTCACCACTGAGAAACCTTTCAATTTCAACATGTTGCTATCCTTCTTTGAGTATTTTCTTACTTTCTGGCACAACAAAATGTTCCAGACTCTTCTTGTTCTTCCTCAGCTCTAGAATCAGCCATTTCTCCAAGAAGCCCTGATTGCTTTTAGTGGAGAATGTTATTTAGAAACAAAAACCTATGCTCCAGATGAAATTTTCTGTCATTTCTTCTGAGCCACCTTGGTGTGCAGAGCTAGGAAATACGCTTGCACAGGTTCATACCAGTCCATGTTCGCACACGTGCGTATATGCACATATCTGCATTTATTTTCATACCTACAATTATGAACAAAGAGTTCATCTTATCATCTTCCATTTTAGTCCAGTGACTTCAGGGTTCATTCTGATTTTCTCCATTTCCATATTGTAACTCCCTTCTCCAACAGTGAGAAACCTGGCTTCCACTTTCCTCAGTACGTTTTCTCATTTACTCAATCCCAAAACATAGGAAGTAAGAACTGCTAACCCATACCTCTGTAAAAAGCAAACTAATACTAGACTCCAGTACGTTTACAGTTCTTTTTTTATAAGATGACATTTGCCTATTGTGAAATGAATAAATACTGAGTACAATTTGGCATGTTTTAACAAATGCGTATATTTTTTGTAACTCACACTTTTATTGTTTGATAGATCATTTCTATCACTACAGAAAGTTCCCCTATGCCCCTTCCCAGTTAATCCCTATCTCCCAGAGAGTAATTACTCTTCAGATTATTTTCCACCATAGATATGTTTTCTCTCATCTAGAACTTCTTATAAATTGAATTGCAATATGAATTCTTTGGCGACTGGCTTCTTATGCTCAGCATATTTGTGAAATTTACAGATGTTGCTGAATATATCAGTAGTTCATTCTTTTTTATTGCTGAGTAGTATTCCATTATATGGAATTATTTCTCATTATGACACATTTTGCTTATTCATTTTCCTTTAGATGGGCATTTGGGTTTCCAGATTTTGGCTAATATAAATAAAGCTGGTATGAACATTGGAGTATGAAACTTTTTGTGAACATATTTTTTCATTTCTCGTTGGCAAATACATGAATGAACTGGTATTGCTGAGTTACACATTGTGTTTAATTTTAAAAGATACTGGCAAACCATTTCCCAAAGTGGTCATATTGTTTTACATTCCCACCAGCAGTGTTTGCTGCTGATTGCTCTAGTTACTCTGCCTGTATAACATAACTTGGCTTTATCAGACTTTTTAATTTTAGTTATCCCAGGGGATGTGTTAAGGGTGTTGAATTGTGGCTTTAATTTGCATTTTCCTGATAACTAATGATATGGTAAGTCCCTTTTCTTGTGCTTATTGGCAATGTATCTTACTTTGTGAATCGTCTCTTCACACTGTTAGCCTACTTTTAAATTGGGTTGTTTGTCTTTATTACTGAGTTGTAGGAGTTTTAAAAAATATATATTCTGGATACAAAATCTTTGTCAGATATACAAGTAGTAATGTTTCATCCATTCTGTGGCTTGCCTTTTCATTTTTCAAATGGTATCTATGAAAGAGTTAAAGTTCTTAACTTCGATGAAGTCTGATTTATCAGTGTTTTTAAGATTAGTGCTTTTTGTGCACTGTCCAAGAAATCTTTGTCTACTCCCTTGTCATGAAAATACACTCTACTATATTCTTCTAGAATCTTTATAGTTTTAACTTTCACATTTAGGTCTGTGATCCATCTTGAACTGATTTTTTGAAACTAGTGTGAGGTGTGGATGTGAAGCTTTATTTTTATTTTCCTTATGAGTATTTAGTTGTTCCAATATCATCAGCTGAAAAGAAATTTATTTTACTCTGTCAAATTGCTTTGGCACCTTTGTGAAAAATGATACAACCATAAAATTTGGGTCATTTTCTGGACTCAGTTCTTTCCCATTGATCAATTTTTCTATCTTTATGCCTATAAGACACGATTTTGATCACTGTAGCTCTAGAGTAAGTCATTTAAAATCAGGTAGTGTGAGTATTCCAACTCTGTTCTTTCTTCTCAAAATTTGTTTTGGCTATTCTATCCTTTGCTTTTTTAGTCAGTTTCTGTAAAAACAACAACCTTTTGTGATTACGATTTGGATTGTATGTGATTGATACCTTAACCATATTGAGAATTTCTGTCTGTGAATGTAGTGTCTTCGTCTATTTAAGTCTAATTTCTCTAGCAATGTTTTGTTGTTTCCATCATAGTTTTATGTGTGCCTTCTGTTAATTTTGTTCCCAAATATTTAATTTTTTTGCTGTTACAAATACAATTAAAACATTATTCTGAAAAGTTACTGCTAATATATAGGTATACAATTGATCTTTGTATATTGAAACTTTTATCTTGTATCTTGAAACTTGTGTCTTGTATTTTGAAACCTTTCTGTCTTGCAAAGTTTCTTAATTCCTTTACTGATTCTTCTAGTTGTTTATTTAAGTAGAAAATCCTAAGGAATCTACAGTCACCTTGTCTATTAATAGAGCTTTACCTCTTCCTTGTATTATTTCTGCCTTGTATTTATCTTCTTTGTTTTGAGCAAGAGCAAACATCTTGCTTTGTTCTGGGTCTTAGGAGAAAATGTTCAATTAAGTACTGTCAATTATGAAGCTAGCTGTAGAGTTTTTAAATTTGCTTTTTTATCAGATTGAAGGAGTTCCCCCTGTATTTCTGCCTTGCTACAAGTTTTATCATTAATTGATGTTGATTTTTTGTCAAATGACTTTTCTGCATCTTGAAAAGATGGTTTGGTTTTTCTTTTTCACTCTTTTAATATGATTAATTTTTGAATGTTAAAAAATCTTGTATTCCAGGGGAAACCAATTGGTCATATTTTATTATCTTATATACATATGACTGGATTTGGTTTGCTAACATGTTGAAAGTATTTTTGTGTCTGTCTTTATAATAGATATTGGCCTGTAACTTTTTTCTCTTGTAATGTCTTTCAGGTTTTGTTATCAGAGTTTTGCTAGTCTCATAGAATAATTAGGAAGTATTCTCTCCTCCTCTATTTTCTGAAAGAGTTTATGTAAGAATATTATTTTTTTCCTTCAGTATTTAATAGAATTTATCAGTAAAACAATTGGATCTGTGGTTTTCTCTGTGAAAGGGCTTTTAATGGCACATGTAATTTCTGTAATGGTCATAGGGCTTTTCAGATTTTCTGTTTCATCTTATGTCAGTTTGCTAAATTGTTTTTTCCAAGGTATATGTTTATTTGATTTAAGTTGTTGAATTTATTGGCATAAAGTTGTTCATAATATTCTATTAATTGTCCCTTTAGTGACTGTAGGAGCTGTAGTGGTATTTCCTTTTTCATTCCTGATACTGGTAATTTGTGTTTTCTCTCATTTTTCTTGGTCACTCTTGCTAGAGGTTCATCAATTTTATTAATCTTTTCAAACACCCTTTATTAACTTTCCATATTGTAAGTTTCAGATCTCTGTTCTTTATTTATTTTACTTCCTTTGGATTTAATTTGCTCTTCTTTCTTTAGCCTCTTAAAGTTAGATGATTGATTTTAAGCCTTTCTTCATTTCTAAAATTAGCCTTTAAAGCTGTAAATTTTCCTCTAAGCACTGATTTAGCTGGGTCCCCAAAATTTGATTGATTGTGTTTCTATTATTATTCAGTTTGAAATATTTTCTAATTTCCCTCGTGATTTCTTCTTTGACTCGGGGATTATTTAGAAATGTGTTGTTTAATTTCTAAATATTTAAGTCTTTTCTACAGACTTCATATTGTGACTGATTTCTAATTTAATTTCCTTGTGGTTAGAGAACATATTCCATGAGACTTCAGTCTTTTAATATTCATGGTACTTATTTTATTGCTCATTATATGTTGTATTGCGGTGAGTGTTCCATGTGTACTTGCAAAGAATGTGTGTTCTGTTTTTTTGACGGACGTGTATCATAAATATTAATTATATCAAACTGGTTAATAGTGTTATGCAGATCTTTTCTGTATTTTTACTGACATTTTTGTTTAGTTCTATCATTTATTGGGAGACTGATGTTAAAATTTTTGACAATAATTATCGATTTGTGGATCTCTGATTCTGTCAGTTTTTGCTTTATCTATTTTAAAATTCTGTTTTTACTTATATACACCTTTATGATATGTCTTTCTGATAAATTGATCCTTTTGTAATTATGAACTGTCTCTCTTTATCTTTGGTAATACTTTTTGTCTTAAACATTTTTTTGATGTTAATATAACCACCCCAGCTTTCTTTGCTTACTGTTTGCATGGGACTTGTTTTCATCGTTTTACTTCTAATATATTGTGTCTTTATATTTAAAATGTTTCTTGTAACTAAAATATATTTGAGCCTTGCTTTTTTTATCCAGTCTGAGTCTCTGCCTTTTTAACTGGTTTGTTCAATCCATTTGACTTTTATATAATTTTTGACATGGCTGTATTTAGGTCTATCAATTTTCTATTTTTCATTTGTCATATCTAGTCTTGTGTTTATTTTTCTTCCTTTTTTGCATTATTTTCAGTTGATCAAATAATTTTTTAATATTTTAATTACTGTATTGTCATTTTAGTTTTTGTTGTTGCTCTAGGCTTTGAAGTATTTATTCTTTATCATAGTCTATACTTAGAGTTAATATTTTACCACTTTACACGCTATGTATATTTTTGGATAACTTTAATATATACGTTTTCTCTTCATCTTTTGAAATTAAAATTCCTGTTTGAACTAGAAAACCAAGCTCAGTGTTTTAGAAGTAAAAATGAAAATTCTGAACGTCATTTGCTTCTCAAGTCTGTTTTAAAACCAAGAGCTGAAAAGTATCTTATTTCTTTAGTTTTTTCTTCTTTTGAATGCGGAATCCAAAAACACATTTTAGAAGTAAGTTTTGCTAAGCTCATGTCTCAGTAAGAAAACAAATAATAGAAATTACATTATAAATACTTGTTTTCTTTATGCAAGGCTCGAAGCTGCAAAAGATGATTACCGTGTTCACTGTGAAGAACTTGAAAAGCAATTAATTGAATTTCAGCATAGGAATGATGAATTGACTAGTCTTGCTGAGGAAACAAGAGCCCTGAAAGATGAAATAGATGTTCTTAGGTATGGCATGTCTAAATATAATTATGTCACTTCTAAGTTATTACTTAGTCATTTCAGTATTCCATATTTTAATCAGGGATTCTTAGAGTTTTCCCTATGTATCAAGTATTGATCAGTGTTTATCCAGCCTCCTAGTCTTTACTTCTTTTATGCTTGTTGATAGTTATGGACCGTTTAAGGATAATATTTGATTCTCGCTGGGACAGTTTCATAAACCTTTTTCTTATTTCTCATTTAAGAAAATGATACCTTTTTCTTAAAAATTTGTAAGCTGAGTTACTTTTAGATACATTTGGCTTGACCTTCTTGTGCTTACTCGTATATCTTGTGAAATTTTTGTGTAAGGAAATGCAGTCACAAACCATATTTTGACATTTGATAAAATATAGATAAGAATCCTAACATTTATTTCAAGGTTATCTCAGGTTTGTCTTATAGTCTTTGACAATATAAAATTTATATTTAGCTTTTGCCTGTAAAATGTTACCGAAGCAAGTAGTCTATCCACATGATTTTTATATTTTCTGTTAAATTTGCTTAATCAGCCATTTTCTTGCACAGTTTTTAGTGTCCTTATTTTAAACGAAATCTTTATAACCATTAATTCGAACTTGCATGTGATATTGAAGTGGTTTGGTTTATTTATTTATTTTTGCTCTAGCCCAGTTGTCAGGTAAGCACAACTCTAAAGGGAAGTGCTTTGCTTAACAAATTATAAGTTGAGTCAACTTCCTTAATATATCAAATACTTAGAGCAAAACTACGTTAAATATTATGCACAAAGCACAATTGGCCTGTAAGCTACAGAGCAGCTCAGAATTGTTCAATTATATTTAGAAAACCATTCTTTTTTTATACATTTTTCTGATATATAAAATAGTTTGATAATTCAGTGTGTCAAATTTGAAGCATTTTTATTGTGATGACTTTATAACAGAAGGGTTGAACTTTAGACAGTTTTAGGCTTGAGTCTGTCTCCAAAGTTCTCGCAAAGTTTATGATTTCTTTTCTCTGTCCCTCTCATTTTTTTTTAACCAATTGATAGTTCATTTGGAAGACTCATTTTACAGCCAGAATAACATTGTTATGTGTACTTACTAGTTTTTACACAGTAATGTTTAGTCTTTGTTATTATAGGGCTACCTCTGATAAAGCAAATAAACTGGAATCAACAGTTGAGATATATCGTCAGAAGCTACAAGATCTGAATGACCTTCGCAAGCAGGTGAAAACTTTACAGGAAACAAACATGATGTATATGCATAATACAGTCAGCTTAGAAGAAGAATTAAAGAAGGCAAATGCAGCACGTACACAATTAGAAACATACAAGAGACAGGTAAGAAAATATCTTGATTTTTTAAATCAGTAAAATTGAAAGAGTTCAACTTTGAGTTATCTAGGTCTTTTACATTACTGTTGGCTTCTGAGCTTGTATATTTTTTGGACATTTTTATTGTTTTATTAGTATTTCTGGTAACCAGTGATAAATGCCTAGAGAATGGAGTTATAACCTAAAATATTCTCTTCTGCTATTTATCAAACAACCTAGATAAACAGGGTAGAAGGCTGATTTTTTTTTTTTTTTTTTTGCTAAGTTATTATTTGTGTATTTTAAAACTTACGTTTATTCTTCTTATCTACATGCCATTTCCACAAATATTTTTTTTTGTTACATAAATTAACCCATTTTTATAGGCTAGCAACATTTCAAATGGTGGTGCTTGACTGGTCCTTCAATTCCTTCAGTCCTCTGATGTCAGACTTTACTGTGACAGCAGAAGTAGTATGGTAGGTCCAGGCACCACCAGCTACCGTTTTCATGCAGGAACCACAGTGCCAAATGCCCACAGCTCATCTCTTCATCTTGGTTTTGCCACAGAAGGAGCAAGTGTACTTGGCATGCTGGCTGATTTCAGTTTTCTTCACCATTTTCCTGAGGGAGGCACCATAACGGGTCCCGTATTTACCCACAATTCCAACCTTCTTGATGCGTTCAGCCACGTCGCCGCAACCTAGGTCCAAGCCCAGAGAGTCCACAAATATTTAGAATTAGACTATAATCTTACTATAAATTTTATTTCCAGTTTCTCATTTATTGAACTCTGAAAAGCTATCAATATTATATACTCTCATTTTTTACTTTTGTTTCCGATAAAAGGTTCAGGATCTTCACGTTAAACTTTCCTCTGAATCCAAAAGGGCGGACACACTAGCATTTGAAATGAAGCGGCTTGAAGAAAAACACGAAGCTTTACTTAAGGAAAAAGAGGTAAACATAAATATAAGTGATATGTAATACGTATGTCTTGTTTTAGTTTTTAATACTATCCTTGCTGTTTTAAGAATGGAACTGATGTAATCAATTCTGTCTTTCTCCAAATTGAAATTGGTGATATAAAAGAAAGTCTTGTAGACATTCTTTATGTGGTTTTGTAAGTTTCCGTCATATGGGAAGATGAAGTCACAGAGCCAAGGTCATGTCTCAGGGCATGTTTTCCAGTGCTAGACTGTCAACTCCTTGAGAGCAAGGACCATAGATGCAATTTTTTAACAGCTTTATTAGAATATAATTTATATACCATAAATTTTGCCCATTTAAAAGATACAGTTCAGTGGTGTTTAGTGTATTCACAGGGTTGTGAAACCATTATCACAGTCAAATTTTAGAACACTGTCATCACTCCAGAAAGAGACCGTGTGCCCGTTAGCAGTTACTCTGCATTCTGACCCCCCTTTCCTCAGCCTTAGCGACCATTAATCTACTTGCTGTCTCTATAGATTACATGAATATAATATATGAATATTATATATATATAATATATTATATGAATGTTATATATATGAATATATAATCATACACCTTGTGGTTTTTGTGACTGGATTCCTTCATTTAGCATAATGCTTTCAAGGTTCAACCATGTTGTAACATGTGTCAGTACTTCATTCATTTTTATTGCTGAATAATAATCCATTGTATGGATATACCACATTTTATTTATCTGTTCATCAGTTTATGGACATTGGGTTGTTTCCACTTTTTGCCTATTAAATGAATAATGTGGTTATGAACATTTATGTACAAGTTTTTATGTGGACATATGTTTTCTTTCTTTTTTTTTAATATTTATTTATTTTTTGGCTGCGTTGGGTCTTAGTTGCAGCACGTGGGATCTTTCCTTGCAGCATGCGGGATCTTCATTGTAGTGCGCGGGCTTCTCTCTAGTTGCAGTGTGTGGGCTTCTCTCTAGTTGTGGTGCGCAGGCTCCAGAGCACAGAGGCTCTCCAGTTGTGGCACGCGGGCTTAGTTGTTGTACAGCATGTGGGATCTTAGTTCCTCGACCAGGGATCGAACTGGTGTCCCCTGCATTGCAAGACAATTTTTCAAGCACTGGACCACCAGGGAAGTCCCTTCATTTCTTGAGTATATACCTAGGAATGGTATTGCTGGGTCATATGGTAACTATGTTTAACTTTTTTAAGAACTACCAGACTTTTCTAAAGTGGATGAACCATTTTTCATTATCACCAGCAATTTGTAGATTCTAATTTCTCCACATCCTTGACTAAGTATATTAAATTTTAATTTTGGCTATCCTAGTGGGTATGAAGTAGTATAGCATTATGGTTTTGATTTGTATTTCCCTAATGACTAATGATATTGAACATCTTTGCCTGTACTTATTGGCCATTTCTAATTATCTTTGAGAAATATCTCTTCAAATTCTTTGCCCATGTTTCGTCATTTGCTTTTTAAATTTCAAGTTCTAAGAGTTCTTTTTTTTTTTTTAAAGGGGATGAGGATATAATTTTTTTAAATTAATTAATTAATTAATTAATTTTTTTTATTTTTTGGCTGTGTTGGGTCTTCATTTCTGTGCAAGGGCTTTCTCTAGTTGTGGCAAGTGGGGGCCACTCTTCATCGCGGTGCGCGGGCCTCTCACTATCGCGGCCTCTCTTGTTGCGGAGCACAGGCTCCAGACGCGCAGGCTCAGTAGTTGTGGCTCACGGGCCTAGTTGCTCCGTGGCATGTGGGATCTTCCCAGACCAGGGCTCGAACCCGTGTCCCCTGCATTAGCAGGCAGACTCTCAACCACTGCACCACCAAGGAAGCCCCAAGAGTTCTTTATATATTCTGGACATAAGTCCCTTGTCAGATAACATGATTTGCAAATACTTCCTCCCATTTTGTGGGTTGTGGTCTCAGTTTTTTTTTTTGGATGGTATTTTTTTTGCAGCAGAATAGTTTTTTTATTTGATGAAGTCAAGGTTATCTGTTTTTTCTTTTGTTAGTTTTATGGTGGTGTTTCTATGAAACCATTGAGTAACCTTAAGGTTGTAAAGATTTATTCCTATGTTTTCTTTTAAGAGTTTTATAGTTTTAGCTCTTATATTTACTCTGTGATCAATTTTGAATTAATTTTTTATGTGGTGTGAGGTAGGTTTCTAACTCTATTCTTTTGTGTGTGTATATTCAGTTGTCCCGGCACCATTTGTTGACAAGACTTGCCCCATTGAATTGTCTTGGTACCCTTGTTAAAAATCAATTGACCAAGATACTGTAATGATGGATATATTCTACCTTTGTCAAAACTCATAAAAGTGAAACAGAAAGAATAAACCCTAATGTAAGCTATGTCCTTTAGTTAATAGTAATGTGATTATTATTGTATTGGCTCATCATTTCTTACAGGTAACCACAATAATGAAAGATGTTAATAATAGGGGAAATTGGGGAATGGGGGGAGATGAGGGAATATATGGGAACTTTGTGCTTTCTGTTCAGTTTTTCTGCAAAAAAGTGTATTAATTTTTTAAGTAAAAAAAAAAAATCATTTGGCCATAAATATATGACTTTATTTCTGGACTTTTAATTCTTTGTCATTGATGTGTATGTCTAGCTTTATGCTAGTACCACACTGTCATGATTACTGTAGCTTTGTAGTAAGTTTTGAAATTGGAAAGTATGAGTTCTCCAACTTTGTTCTTCTTTTTAAAGCTATTGTTTTGGTTATTCTGGGTCCCTAGCATTTCATATGAATCTTAGGATCAGATTATCAATTCCTGCAAAATAGCCAGATTGAGATATTGATAGGGATTGCCTGAATTTGTTGATCAGTTTGGAAATCTGGCCACCTTAATAGCGTTAACTTTCTGATCCATGACTGTAGGATAACATTCCATTTATTTAGGTCTTTAGCTTCTTTCAACAATGTTTTGTAGTTTTCCTTGTACAAGACTTGCACCTTTTAAAGCTTTATTCATGAGTGTTTTATTCTTTTTGTTACCATTATAAATGAAATTATTTTTTCAGTTTCATGTTTGGATTTTTCAATGCTAATGTATAGAAATACAATTGATTTTTGAACACTGATCTTGTATTTTGCATCCTTGTTGGATTCACTTAGTATTTCTAATAGTTTTTAGTAGATTCTTTAGGATTTTCTACGTAGAAGATCAGGACATCTGCAAATACAAATAGTTTTACTTCTTCCTTTGCAATCTGGATGCCTTTTGTTTCTTTTTCTTGTCAAATTGTCCTGGCTAGAACCTCCAGTACTTTGTTGAATAGAAGTGGCAAGGGTGGATATCCTTCTCTTGTTTCTGATATTAGGGAGAAAGCATTCACTCTTTCACCATTACGTATGTTACTAGCTGTAGGTTTTGTTTGTAGATGCCCTCTATCGGGTTGAAGAAGTTTCATTTTATTCCTAGTTTGTTGCATGTTTTTATCCTGAAAGGTTTTTGGATTTTGTCATCTGCTTTTTCTGGGTCAGTGAGATGATGTGTGGTTTTTGTCTTTTATTGTATTAATGTGGTATATTACATTGATTTTTGATATTAAATCAGTTTGCATTCTTGAGGTAAATTCCACTTGGGGTCATAGGGTATAATCCTTTTTATATATTGCTAGATTCAATTTGCTAGTATTTTGTTGAGTGTTTGCCCATCTATATTATAAGAGATATTGGTTGGTAGTTCTCTTTTGATGTCATTGCCTGGTTTTGGTATCAAGATGATACCACATAGAATGTGTTGAAAAATTTTTCCTGCTTTTTAGGTTTTAGCTCACTTAAAGTCTTTATCTAGTGTGTCCACCCACTAGGGTCATCTCATTGACTTTTTCTGTTAACTGCTTTTTTTTTTTTTTTTTTTCCTGCATTGGGACTGTCCTGTTTCTTTGCATGTTTCGTACTTTTGTTGAAAATATGACCTTTAAAATAATATAATATTTCAACTCTGGAAATCCAGATTTTCCTTCAACCTCAGAGTTTGTTGTTATTGCTGGTTTTTTTAGTGACTCTTTTGGACTAATTCTATAAAATCTTCTTTCTTTGTAATGTGCAACCACTGAATTCTCTGCTCAGTTACCATTGAGATCAGTTAATGATTAGTCAGATATTTCCATAGATGCCTTGAGCCAGTAACTCTCCCAACCTTTGCCAAAGGACTCAGTGTGTATTTTGGAAAACGTCTTCAGTTCTTAGGCAATTTAAAACTCTGCCTTTGCCTTTATTTCCTGTTTGCACAGGGCCTCAAGTTTATCCAGAGCTGAGACATTGGGGCCCTCTCAGGTCTTTTCTGGGCATGCACACAGCTCTATATACAGCTGGCCTCCTGGATCTCCAGGGATATGTCAGAACTTTTCTAAGTCCTCTGTGGATTTCTTGTTTCTCAGCTCTTCCTTGTAAGTTTTGGGCAAGGCTCTTGTTTGCCCTAACTGGCATCACAGCCTCCAGCAACTATAGTGAAAACAATTGCTGATGATTGTTTTTGACACATCAATCAATGAAAAGTATGACTGGGGCTTCTCCAGGTTGCTTCTAGACAGACCAAAGAGTGACAGTTCTCTAAGCATGGTGCTTTTTAGGAGGAGTTTCATATCCAGTCTGCCCATTCTGGTGGTGGCTAAGCTGATGGTTTTCAAAGCTTCAGAGATTGAGAGGGAATTCCCTGTTGGTACAGTGGTTAAGACAGTACTTTCACTGCCGTGGGCCTGAGTTCAGTCCCTCGTCGGGGAACTAAGCCGTGTGGTGCGGCCAAAACAAAACAAAAAACAGGAACAAAGATTGAAAGGCTGCTGGTTTTCAAGGCTACTCCAGAGTTGCGGAGAGGGTGATAGTAGTAAGAATAGTTAAAAGAACAAAAAGCTCACTGTTCTGAGATTTAGCAGAGTTTCTTTAACAAGTGCTCCTCAGATCATAGCAGACCTTTGATTAATTTTCAGAGTCTGGAAAAGTTGATTTTGACAAATTAGCTAGTGTTTGCATTGCATTTGTGAAGGAACAGATTTATAGGGGTCCTCATGCCTGACTGTAGTTATAGTTTATAGTGTTCAGGGATTCCTGCGGCATCTGTGCACTCTGGCCTAAGGACCCTAACCAATTTACTGTTAGGTTGATTTGAACCACATCATGGACTAAGTAGGGTTTTGTTTACTGATTTGAAATATAACATTTAAAATATGATTTTATGTTAAAGTACTTTTCAAGTTCTGGGAAAAGCGTTTAAACATGAGCCTTTTGTACAGAATGTAGAAATTTGTCCTTGGCTGTCAGCTGTAAAATAAAATAGCCAATGATATGCAGTCTTAGCATGCTATCCCTAGGAAATAATGTTTTTCCACAAATTCATACTTCCAGTATGCTACTTAGAGTAATAGAAGGAAATAACAAGTCTCCAGCATCTCTTACACGCCAGACTATAGTGTAGATATTAGACAAACTTTATCTCATTCGCTACTCAGAACACCTTTGCAGGGGCTTATGAATCAGTATTCTCATTTTGATGATAAAGATCTAAAGCCAAAGAGTCAATAACTTGCCTTAGATAGTATAGCTGGAAATAGTGAAACTGAATTCAGGGCACGATCTGTTTGCCTCCAAAGTCCATGTACTTTTATTACTCTACAGTTGCATACTTGTGCTCTGTTGCATAATTAACATTCATTTGGTTCAAAGATAAACTATCTAATGGGGAAAATCACAAGCTTTGTGTTGTATAAAATCTATTATTTATGTGATTTAGACAAGAGAAATTACCCCTTAGCACTAAAGCTAAAACATTGTCATTTTTAATTAAGTAAGGAACAGTTATCAAATTAAATTAAGATAAATTATTTTAAGCGTAAATTAACTTGCCTGTGGGCAGAATTAAATATTTTGCTTATATAAACGATTCTTTTTTAGAGACTAATAGAACAGCTTGATACTCTGAAAGAAACAAATGAAGAGCTTCGATGTTCACAAGTACAACAGGATCACCTAAACCAAACAGGTGAATTTTGTTGCATTTAGAAAAGGTTTTTTTAATGGTAGGTATACTGAAATGTTAATCTATTTTTTTGTTGTTGATGTTGTTTAGATGCATCTGCTACAAAAGGCTATGAGAATCTTGCTGCTGAGATTATGCCAGTGGAGTATAGGTAAACTTGTTTTTATTAATTGATAACCCATTCTTAATATTAGAAACGGGATTTCTTCTTCCTTTTGTAAATTTCTAAGCCTTTAACATTGTCCATTTTACGAGTCATATGGCGTGAAAATTACTTTGTCTCATGCTTATGCTTTCTAAATCAGATTGTTACTGTTACTATGGAAGCTTGAAAATTTACCAGAAATAAAATTTCACTTACTAGCTGAATAATATATTCTAGTTTTTATAATACAGCCTTTATTGTGTTGAACTTATTTTTTTATCCTTAATCTCTTTGGTAATACTTTAAAATGACAGCTATTGAGTGGACAGGAATTTCCTCTTTTAAACACTATGGAAAACCTTTTTAATACTTGGCATTCAGATCCACACTGGTGAAAAAAATAGGAGAAGAGCTGTCGATTGCAGGAGGATTAAGCTGGAGTTAAATAAAATACAAATTTTAGAGGTTCCTTTTGACCTAACTTTTATTTTGGTATTTTACCGCTCTGTTTACTTCTAGGTATTTGACTAATCTGGTACAAAATTTTATTTTCCTCTTTTGTGGCAACAGTTTTATTTGTTAATTACTTCTAATTCTACTCTTTATTTAAACAGCTTTATTGAGATATAATTCACCCGTTTACAGATATACAGTTCAGTGGTTTTTAGTGTAATCACAGAGTTGTATAACCATCATCACTATCTAGTTTTAGAACATTTTCATTCTCCACAAAAGACACCCTGTACCTATTAGCAGTCATTCCCCATTCCTGCCTCCCCTCCATCGCCAGCTCCAGGCAACCAGTCATCTACTCTGTCTCTATGGATTTGCTTGTTGTGGACATTTCATATACATGGAATCATATAATATGTGTCCTTTTGTGAGTGACTTCTTTCACTTTGCATAATGTTTATAAAGTTGTTGATTTTCAATTTGTTCAGTTTTTTGCTGTTAAGATAGAGCTCTTTACATGCTGGGCTGGAAACTAACTAACTTGCACTTTTTAGTTAGTAATATCCAGTGATATTAATCATTTAAAAATAGCCATTTTTTTAAAGTGATGGTGCTGGCATTCAGAGGAACAAATATTGTGATTAATTGAAATTAGTTGCTTTTGGGGAATGGAATTTAGGAGGGCAGCAGGTAGGAAGCATTACTTTTTAATTTAATACCATTCCTATCATTTGCATTTTTAAAAACATGTATGTAAACCTTTAATAAAAACTTTTTCTAAAAACAAAAAGTCTAGAGACAGTCATATGACTGTCATTATCATAAAAGTATACTTAAAAATTTTGAGCAAACTGTAGTTTCTTAAATCTACTGCTTTTTATTTATATGTTTTCTAAGGATGTGCTATATATTACCTCTAGTGTGAATAGTTCCTAAATTATCAAAGTAAAATAATTCATATCATCTCTTAGGGATTTACATAATAAACATTTATTGATATATAATATAATCTTATACCTGTACCTTTAAAAACTTACCATTTGTTTTTTTGAGACATAGTCCTACAGGGCACAGTTTTTTCTTAAGAACTTTCAGAAGCTTTGGTAATGTTTCAAAATGAGCTATCGAGTGGACAGGAATTTTTTTTAAAAAGCAAAGAATTTAAAAAACTCTTTATACTTAAAAAAATTTTTTTTTAATTGCTTTTTAACATCAGGGAGGTGTTTATTCGACTGCAGCATGAAAATAAGATGCTTCGATTACAGCAGGAAGGTACTGAGAACGAACGTATTGAAGAACTTCAGGAGCAGCTGGAACAGAAGCAGCGCAAGATGAACGAATTGGAAACTGAGCAGAGGTGACTGACACACTCCTTCATAATAGATAGTCGTAGCGACTTCATTACCTAACCACAGAGTCTTGATTCGCAGACGTGGAAGATATCATTGTAGTTCAAATAATTAGGATTTGCACAAGTTTCGATTTTTGTTTTTTCATCTCTCACTACCCATTATTTTTAGCAGCCTTTGTTAAAGCAGGTTGCTTATTCTTGAATTTCATTTAGATGTAATAGATGAATAAATGACAATCTGGTTTTCAGCTGGAGTCTCTTGTGCATAGATGGTGCATAGATTGTGGAGTCAAATTTGAATCCCACCTCTACTGAAACTGGGCAAGTTACTTAAATTCACACTTAGTGTCCTCAGCTATAAATTGGAGATGACACCTATTTGCAGGTTCTTATGAAGATTACAGATAATGTGTTTAAAGCAAATGGTGTACTTATCTGATATCAATGAGGTGTTCAAAAATTATAATGTTTAAAAAAAATAACGTTTATGTGGCGCTTACTAGTGTCAGGCACTTTTCTAAGCCCTTTTTTATATTAACTCAATAAATTCTCACAATAACTCTATGAAGTAGTAACTATAATTATCTCTTTTTTTATGGACAAGGAAGCTGAGGTGCAAGGTGTAACTTGCCCAGAGTTACACAGCTAGTAAGTTCTGGATCCTGCATTTGAACCCTCTGTCAATCTGACTTCAGAGTCTGTGCTCTTTAACCACTTTGCTAACCTGCCTCTTATAAATAGCATACTGACAATGAAGGTATTTGGATTTATCTGACCTACCTTTATTGGATCTTAGAGACCACCAGGAATTTTAAAGACACTTGAACCTTGTCTCTCAACTTGTATGTATGCTATTACATCAACTGCAGTTAAAAGAAAAATAACGTTTTAGCTTTCTGAAGAGACCATTAAATATTGCTGTTTTATATGGTTCAATATCAGCACTGGAGATCCTAAGTTTCAGCTATTAATATAGGAAGATAGACATGTGAATAGATAATTATTATGTGATAACTGTAATATTGGAAAAATGGAGTATCATGATGGGCAGGTGTGTTGTGTCATATATATATATATATATATATATATATATATATATATGAAGAGAGAAAGTCAGACAGATAGTAACTCTCTCTCTCTTGCTGGTAACTTCAATGGCAGTAATGATTGAGCAGGGTTTTTTGGGTTTTTTTGTTTTTTTTTTACTGGAGTATAATTGCTTTACAGTGTTGTGTTAGTTTCTGCTGTACAACAGAGTGAATCAGCTATATGTATACATATATCCCCTCCCTCTTAGACCTCCCTTCCACCCCACCCCCATCCCACCCATCTGTAATGAGATTTTGCCAAGTTAAAAAGCTGCAGTAGTTGCTAGTGCCAGTCTCTTTAGTTGAAATAAAAGTCATGAAGAAATGGTTGGAAAATGGTGGCCTTCCTCTTCTCCCAACACCCTGTGAAATCTGAAACAAGAAATGGAAACCTAGTTTCCATTCATTAAAAATACAACTGAAGGAAAACGGAGCTAGTTTTCTGATTTTTATACCAGTGAGTACAGTGCAGAAATGTTATGCTTTGCCACTGACTCATTAAGAACCTTAAATTTTTAAATGTGGCCATATATGCTTTTAGGATAAAAATGTCTTTTTTTTTTAAAGAATATTTCCTTGAAAGTAGGCTACTATACCATATATTATACCTAGCCACAGATAATTGTTCAGCTTTGGTTATTGCTATTAAATGTATACTTTGAGTTAAATTGCATAAATGCACCTTTATAGATCCTTAACTACTTTGACTTTCAGTATAAATGAACACGTGTGATTCATCTTATAACAGGCTGAGCAAAGAACAAATTCGAGAATTGCAGCAGCAGATTGAGGACCTCCAGAAGTCTTGGCAAGAACAAGGCTCCAAGTCTGAAGGAGAAAGTGTAAGGAACTTAAAAGTTAGGATAATTCTGTTATGTATGGACTCTCTGTAATAGGTCCTGATGTCCAAATTAATCTTGTATTTGAAAGTGCTACCCTTATCATGGGGGGTGCCCTTAAATACCGTATATATCTGCATAACAGATGCAGTGATTTTGCCAACTTGGAGCCTATAAATTGATCATATGGATTGGAAGGTGATTTCTATCTGCCCTACTTCAACAGCTACCCTTAAGTTCATGGTAATTCCTGATTGGGAGCATGCTACAATTGAGGCCTTCACAGTTTTGCTGGGATCCCAACAGGACTGGCCTGAGAAAACCCTAGTGAGAGTAATCTGCAGTCAGAATAGAGGAAAAGAGAGAATGAGAAAGTGATTTCTACCAAAAGAACATTCAAGAAGTAGGTCACATCAACCTCCAAAGGACAGAAATCTTAAAGCAGTCTTAAAGTACATCACCCCTTATTTCTTCCCTCCTTTCATACAGACTTATGGCCTTGCCATTTCTCATGGTTTTTGATGGCAAATAATTGTGAGGGCAGAGGTAAGAGGACTTAAAAAAGATCAAACAAACAGCCTAAATCTGAATAGAACTAGCGATGTTTATATAGTTCAATCTCTATATGCAGAGAGGAAAAGAAGTAATAATTGAGGGAGGAATGTATTTAACTAAAACAACAACAAAAAGATAGGGCTAATGTCATACCTGACACATTGGACCTGTCTTCAAGACCACACAAGTATTACAGCAAATATTTTCCTCTGTTTCCATTGGGAAGTGTGACAGAAACTGAATATCTGCCCTTGATTCTTTTGCACTTGCCACCCTATTTTCATGCTTTTCAGTATAGACTAAATCCTTCCATAACTTAGTGCCCCTTGTACTTCTTTTATAGCCTAGCATTTAAGATAAAATTAGGACTCAGGGCCATATTCTTGTTAATATCCCTCGTAAGAAGGTGTGTTTCTGTTGTGTTAGCAACCTGTGTACCTCATTCTTAGTCTGGACTTGGAACTAGCAAACTCACAGAATGAGAGCAAAGCACAGGTGGGCTGACCTACAGTCCATGCTTTCCTCTTCTTTTCTGCAACAGCTTGCATCTCAAACAGTCCCCCAAGAGAATTATTTGATGAAAGTTTGGCATTTGGAAAATATAAATAGACTTTGTAAAATGGTATGGATGAGCAGAGATTTTTTTGAACTAATATATGAGAGAGAAAAGGAACAACATTGAAATGGGAGTTGGATCCATAAACTCAAATTGAAGAACTGCTTTCTTCCTCCACAAGGACTTCAAAATACTGAATGGGCTTTGTGCCAATAGCTCCTCAGTGGGCTATGCTATTGGGAGTCTAGGAAGCAAAATGAAGGACAAAATGTTCATTTCAACAAAAAGCCCTTTTTATTGACTATGACCTACATACAAAAAAGTATGTTGTGTATGTGCATTGTGTATGTGTGTGTGTGCATATTTCCTAGCTCTGCTCATGGAAAAGGCTTAGAAACAATGATCCCAATAAGCATGCTTGAAACTGAGCGGGACCCTGTAGGGCCCTCCCGGGTGCAAAAGTCGTTCTCTGTCTCCCATTTCATGTTTTAAGGAAAAAGGCTTTGGCCTCCTAGACCTTCCCTGAGTTCTAAAGGGCAGATTCAAACAGTTACTAATTAGGGAAGGGAGGGAATGCTGAAACAGAGGAGAAGCAGTCAAGAAACAACAGTGCAGGTGAAGCATGGTCCTGGTTCCTCCTCAAAGGATGTACATAACAATATATCTCTGAGTTCTTCTACAGGAACTAAGATCCCCACCCAGGTGGAGGATGGTAACTTGAGGCTGAGCACACGATTTCTAGAGCACTTCCCTGTTACCTCACCACCAACCAATCAGAGAAAGGTCATGCACCCTGCAGCCCTCCCTCAAAATTTTGCCTATAAAAACTCTTCCCTGAAAACCATCAGGGAGTTCAGGCTTTTTGAGCATAAGCTGCCCATTCTCCTTGCTTGGCCCTTCCATAAAACTTTTTCTGTTCCAAAAAAAAAAAAAAGATAGGGCTAGATGTGTGTTAGATATTGATTGGATAGAATGTTAGGTAACTATACTTGTATTGATGAGGGAGAGTAAATAAAGAGATGAAAAGGAAGTTTGAAAGGGTTGAGTTTCCTTTCTGTCTTTTATATGCTTTATATGATTTTCTCTTTTTTCCCTGGGGGCTTGGAAAATAGAAATCGTCTCATGCATGGCGGCATCTCATATGTGCATATATACGGTATTGTAACCTCTCTAATACAAATTTTTTTAAGCCACATTAAAAAAATTTTTTAAATGGGATCATTTTGGGGTAGTACATTTTGGATTGCAGTGTTTTAAGGATTTTAAATTTATCTTTTTAAAAAAATTTATTGGTGTCCAAATTACATTTTAGATTATATATTTTAAACTCTTCAAACTATTTGGTAGATGATACAGAACTAGCATTGCAATCTAAATTCCTGTTCTTTTAAAGAGGAAATTTTGTGTTTTAAATTTTATTTTTTAACAAAATCCAATTGCTTCATTTTGATGTTAATATTGAAAGAGCTTGCATTTATAATGATAAAGTTTTATTATAGAGATAATTATTTTTGTTCATTAAGGCTATTCTTTAATGAAGGTCTAAAATCTTAAAATTTGTGTTTTAGATGGATGATTCTTTAGGAGTTTAAATGTTTGATACTCCTCAATATATCACATTCAGCTTGCATTTGCTATTTTCCTTCGAGTTCAAATTTTATTTTTATTGTATTCAAAAATATGAAGTATTTTTCTTTCTGCTATTATACTTACTCTTCCTAATTTAATTTCCTATTCTCTTTCCCTTTCTTCTTTGAAGTAAGAATATACCTAAAATCTTCTGTTTTTAAAAGTATGTTATTAGAAATACAAATTTTTAAAACATTTATAATTTTATATTGTATCCCTTCAAAAGGAGGTAAAGAGATTTCAATGTCTGGAAAACTTATTTGTCACAATAGTTATCTTACAACAACTTTTTCTAATTTTTATAGTCCAGCAAACTACAGCAGAAGTTGGAAGCTCATATGTAAGTAAAACTGATATTCATTTCAAATATGAGAGGGGAAGGGTCTTAAAAGCTTCTGAAGTTATTAATATCCTTTTCTGATTTTGTTTATTAAAAGTAAAAACCCTGATGCCAATTCATTGTTCACCACTGCCACCAAAAGTGAAAAGAAAAACATGGTAAAAGGGTCAGCCTACCTGCTCATGATCCCAATCTCCTACATTTTTTAATCGCTAGTGTCATTTGAAGAGTTTATAAAGCAGACGACTGTCACAACTAGATTATGTGGAAGTGTGGGATGTTTAACCTATAAAATATTTACTTTAACTTTCTGTAAAATTTTTGGCACCCACCATGTGTCAGGCAGTTTACATCCTCATAACCAACCCCTAGAATATTTGTCAGGTATTATTCCCATTTCACAGATGAAGAAACTAAGGATCAGAAAGTGACTTGCCCACAGTCCACAAATGTTATGTGGCAGAAACCAGTTTTCATTCTTAGGTCTGTTTGGCTCCAAAGCTCCATGCTCTTTCCACTACTTAGGGAAAAACTAACGGAGGTCCATGAAGAATTACAGAAGAAACAAGAGCTCATTGAAGACCTCCAGCCAGATGTAAACCAGAATGGTAGGTATTTGTAAAAACCTGGATCAGACTTTATGTAAAGACTTGACTTTTTTAGTTGAAGGATGCAAGAACTGTGTATATAAGTCTTCAGGCAATGCAGATACGTACATCGCAAATAAGAATCATAATAATTTTTAGTGATTTAAGTAATTAATAAGTGAGCATATCCTAAAGCAAAAAAAAAGGTAAATCTAATAAAATGGCCTGATTGATATATAGGAGTATCAAACATTGTAAAATATAATAAAATTAATACTATGGAAGTGTAAATAAAATAATTTATAATCAGATTAAAATGAACTTCAAACTTGTAGAAAGAATGCTTTATTTTGTGATGGTTGTGCTTACATCGTAAGGTGTATTTGCTCAATGAAATACTTGATAGAAGGGAGAAAAATAATTCAGTAAAGCAGATTAGAGATATTTTTTAAGAAAAAATAATACAGAATGATCGGGGATATATTGGGTGTAGTTCAAAAGTTTTAGATAAGAATTGACTACAAAGAAGAAATAAAATGTTTCTCTTCTAAGTTCTCATTATCAGTCTTTAGAAAATATAATTTTTTTGTGTGAGGAGGGAGTATTTTAAATTGCTCGTTTCATTTTCTTTTCAATAACAGTACAAAAGATCAACGAACTTGAAGCTGCTCTTCAGAAGAAAGATGAAGATATGAAAGCAATGGAGGAAAGATACAAAATGTACCTAGAGAAAGCAAGAAATGTGAGTGGCTTATCTTTCAGGGTTTTAGTCTTTGTGACTTGGGTTCTAATTGGGCCTATCCCACCTCTTCTTGGATCTATGTCACATCGCTTTGCTCCCCACTACCCTGCCTTGCCAGTCAGGTTCTTGGTGCGTCTCCACCTCAGTCCTCATGTTCTTTCCCTCTTACTCATCAGCATCAGAAAATACTACACATGGCTTCATAGGGACAGTTAAATGTTGATTGTAGTGACCTCATATAGAGAAACTGACTACTGTAAGGTATGTAATCTTTAGCTCTTACAGTGAACATTTGCCTTTGTGAAAATTGAGCTTTGCAAACTTGTTTAAATTGTTTTAGCATTAAGTCTGTATTAGACAGTTAAAGATCAGTCTAAACGTTCACCAGACTAATTATTCTTTTCCTTATTTCATACTTTTTCTTCAATATCTGTAAGTACTGTTCTCATAAAATCTTTTATTTCCATGAATATATTTTCCTAATTAACTGTAAGTGTTCTCAGAGAATGTTAATGTGCCCTTTTCTAGTTACTGAATAAAAGAAGAGAATTTTATGACAGAGCCTTAAAATACTGCTAACATGTCTTCCCTTTTTATGTTTAAGTTTTTTATTTATTAAGGTGTAAATAGTACCTGCAGCAACAGGTATGCCCCAAGATCTCAAGGCTTAGCAAGATAGAAGTTCCCTTCTTGATCACACGAAGTTCAGTGGTCAGCGTGGGAGGGGCCATACTCTATGCAGTCATTCAGAGCCCCCGACTGACAAAGGGTCAGCCTTCTTCACTAAGGGGTTCTCAGATTTACTCAACGTTGTCTAGCTACAGAGGAGGGAAGACAGCCGAGATCGTATGGGACATACGTAATGGATCTGGCGTAAATCTCTTCCCTTGCATTTCAGTGGGCAGAACTCAGGCACGTGGCTGCACCCAACTTCAGGAGGCCGACTTGCTAAACATCGGGGCAGTCTGCCACAGTTCAGTGTCTCTGTTACAAGTGTGTAAATGCTTTCAGTAGAAAATTTATTGAAAGGTTCCCAGAGACAACTGCTGTTAACAGTGCATTTTTTTCAGTGCCTATTATCTCCGTGATTGTTTACCATAACACACCCACACACGCAATTTGTATGATCGTATCACGTATGATTTTGATCGTGCGATTTGTATTTTTAAACTTAATGTCCTCATGTTATATAAATGTAGCTTCATATTTATCGAGCACCTGTTGTGGTAAGCACTGGGAATACAGCAGCAAACAATACACTTGTGTATGGAGCAGACTGCAAAATTAAAGAGTTAGCTACATAATATTCTTTCAGTTGAGTAGATATATCATTGTTTACTTAGTCAACATCCTATTGTTGGAAACAGTTTGTTTCCATGTCTTTTTCTTTTTTGCTCCTAGAAATAAGGCTATGGGAAATATATTTATACAGAAAGTTTCCCCTTATTTTGGTTTATTATGTTAATCTTGTTCCTAGGTTAATGCCAAACAAAGTTTTTGGGTCAAAGGATAAGAACATTTTTAAGATGCTTGACATGTATTTCTACATGATATTCTATAAGTATTATAACTAATTAGACAAAGCAATGACAATGAATACTGTATTCTTGCCATCATCAAATATTATCATTTAAAAAATAGTTGCTTTTTTGGTAAACATGATTTCATTTTTTACCCTTACACTATTTCAGGGGAGAGGTTAAAATAGTAACATACGTACATGATAGAAAGCTCAGGAAATATAGAAAAGTCACAACCATACTTTCTATCACTTAGAGGCAACCAATTTTTATGTGTTCTTTGTAATTAAATTATGATTTAAAAACTAATGTGTCTGCTTTTACAATGTGTACTTCATAAGGGGAGGTACTTCATAAGAGTCAGTTGCCCTGACTCTGGTAAACTGCTGCAGCCCCATCTGCTACAGTGCCTGCCACGTTTAGCAGTGAATCGTTTTCAATGAACCACAGTAATGTTTAGGGATATTACTTTCTAGTCTTTTTTCTTTACCTCTATAAACATAGATGAAATTTTCTTGTCATTAAATTTTAAATCTTTTAAAATAGATTTGTAATTAGGTGATACAGATGACCTTATTATTGGAAACTTGTTTTGCTTGTAATTTATACCTAATATTTCTGAGTTGATTTGCTACCATACTGCTGACTACATAGTTTAGTTCAGTCTCTGAACAACATTCTGATCAAACTTTGTTTTTGCTCACATTTGGTAATTTACACGGATATGATTGAATACTCTAGAATTTGCAGACAAAATCATCAACGTCTATTATATTTATCTTATATATTGAATTACATCTAACTAGATAATGGTAGTAAAAGATTGTTGCTAAGAATTTTTTTGTGTGTTAGTTACTCCTGCTTTTTACAGTTAGCAAGTTCCCATATAACTATTGAATTCATTTTAATTAATTTAAAAAAATGTTTTAATTTATCTGATTCAAGTTAAAGGTAGAAAAGGGTTATTTCAAGACCTCAGTGCTCAAAGCTTGATAAGGCTAAGTAACTATTTCTGAGTACTGAGCCTGGAGAAGGAAATTTGATTTGGGGATGGGTGTCTTCCCATTTTTGTACTGAATTTTTATACCATTTCTAGTCTGTAGAATGTTATTTTTGTTACTCAAATTAGAATGTAAAACAAGTTACAGTTCCTGGATCACTTTCTGGATAATGTTCCACTTAACACAGATTTTACACACTGTGTCCTTATTTTAGTATTTGACAAGATAAAGTGAACATAAGAGATTTGTTTTTTTCCTTTAAACAGGTAATAAAAACTTTAGACCCCAAATTAAATCCAGCATCAGCTGAAATAATGCTACTTAGAAAGCAGTTGGCAGAGAAAGAGAGAAGAATTGAGATTCTGGAGGTAAAACTTCCATATTCATATATCTCCTCTTAATTATTCTGTCAATATATAATTAACTGCTGTCAGTATTTGCCATTAATGATCAAATTTCACAAGAATTTAGAAGTTAGGAGTGTCATGTTTTAGCACGCAGTATGCTTATTACAAAGCATCTCACAAGCCCACAAGATGGGCCTCTACAAGTTTATGTATCTTGCTGCATTGTATGTCTCTCCCTCTGTAACAGCCAATCATATAGGTAGCCCTTCTTTCTAGTAGAGTCCTGCCATCATGCTCCTTTTAATATTATGTGGATGAGAGTTCATTTAAAAAAAAAACCAAAAACAAAACTCGCCTTTTTAAAAAGGTACTATACTCAGTTAACCAGATTCTTCTTTACTTTTCTTCTCCCAATAAAGCAACTAGGAAGGTTATGTTTCAGGGAAATACACTATATTCATTTACCATTTTCTTCATATTATTTCTGAGCCAGTAGATAGAGACTGTGGTGGAAATAATTTATTTAAAGCTTTAAAGACTTTCATATACAGAGTACACACCAGCCTTATGGTGCACTTGCTGTAAGTGTTTGTCCAGGCCATGTCAAGTGTTGTAAAAAAGCACTGGATAGAAGTGTCTCTCTGAAGAAATACTATTCATTCTTCAGGATCCAGCTCCAATATCTCCCATTTATAAAGCTCTCCTTGTATATCTTAGGCAAAGTTAGTTGTCTCTTTATAGTGACTCCATGTACTTTGAACTCATGAATTCATCCCACAATAGCATTTTTCTTTATGGCATGTGTCAGAGTGTCTTGAGGGCAGAGGCTGTATCATATCTCTGTACCCCCAGCATTAAATACCACATAAATCAGAAGCCAAGGTTACAGCTTTACTGTTAACTTGTCTTAAAGTTATCACTCCTCCTCTCTGGTCCTCAGTCTCCTCATCTGTAACATAATGGGACTTGAACTGAATAACCTATGAACTCTAAGTTGCTTTGAATATTCACGTCCCAGTGAAAGCCAATGAGAATGTGCACCAGTGTTGATACTTGAAATGTAGCTCCCTTACAAGTGTGATGACAAAATGGTGCCTCTAATATAGGGCTCTGAGGAAAATCTTCAGTTAAGTCACAGCATATGGGCCTTTAATTCATGTGTATTTATCTGTACACACACTGCAAAAAGTAAAAAGGAGAAAACTAATGTTTATAGCAGAGGTTATTCTGTCTGCATCCTTCTCGGGCAGTCTCTGTCTGGAGTGGATGTGAGCAAGAAGATGGGCATCTTACCTCCTTTGTTTCCTGTATGCTTTTCGTACCATGAGCATCTTGCTGTAGGAACATTCAAATGTTTTAGATGCCACCTATATCTGGCGCTCCACAACATGTACAAAATCAGCTTTATTAGAGTAATTAAGAAATGAACGTCAGTCTCTAGGATGGCACGCGGATAGGGCCCTGGGCAGTCTAGCATACAGTCACCAAGGACTGAGAGAGAACAATTTCTGCTAAGCTTTACAGGAAATTTTAAAGGATTTTCTGGGGTATTTTTCCCTACATCCTTTTTCTCCGTAGTTTTGACTCTCCACAGGTGCAGCTTTGTTTTGTCACCTAAGCCAGTTCTTACTTTTTTTCTCTAGATATAGGGGACAGTAGCATAAGAATCACTCGTTTCTTGTTTGTTATTGTTTAATATCTGTTCTACCAGTACAATTCCTAAAATAAAGATTTATTAGTCACAATCTTATTCTTTCCTAAAGGTGCTGGGCATGCATTTCCCATGATTCAGCTTTACAATTTGTATACTTTCTGTGCCTCACAATGCATTCTTCACATTCTCTTGATCATGGGCATAGTGAAAAAAATATTCCATTTTCAGTAATTTGGGTTTATTTTTGGGATTTTAATAGTCCTCATATCTTTTTCCAGAGTGAATGTAAAGTAGCAAAATTCCGTGATTATGAAGAAAAACTCATTGTTTCTGCCTGGTATAATAAGGTGAGTTGAAATTTAGCCAGTGAATCAATGTCTAGAACAGTGTTTATCAAACATTTTGACCATGAACCACAGAAGGAAATATACTTTATACCGCAAATTAGTATGTGTTCATGTTTATGTATAACTGAACAAAGTTACCTTGACTGTGTGTGTTGCCCTCAGGTGTTTTCTGTTATATTCTCTTGGTTTTTTTTTAAATGTTGGTCATAATCCAAATTTACTTTATATTTTAATATTTTTAGTTGATTTTGACTTTTTCAAAACCACTAAATTGATTTCATGACTCACCAACCTTTAAGTTAATGCACATGAAGCACTCATACAGTTCTTAAACATTTTTAAAATCGCCTTGAGCCAAAACATTTAATTTGTGCTTCATAAAGGGTTTCTGTTGAAATACAAATATCTGTATAATGCAAAATTAAGTGCTTCTAGTACTCAGCGTGCATTTTAACATCCCTAAAGCCTCTCAGTGTGTCCTTTGTTGTATTTTCTTTTTTTTTATCCAGACACTGCTCTTTAAGAGTTGTCTATCTGTCCTAACACGGAGACAATAGTATAAAATAATTTGATATATTTTATTTTGTCACCCTTAGTATGGTGGGGTGTTTTCAAGAGTAGCATTTCCTGATGTATATGGTTCTTTTGAGTATTCTAATCAGCTAGCATAGATAATAACACAGCCATTATCTACCTTAGCTGCCATTTATTTAGTATGAGAGAACATCAGTTTATAGACTCTCCACATGTGAAGCCTGTGCTTCACCGTGAAGAACTGGTTCTCCATCCTCAAACACGCCTTTTTCTTTCATGTCATCATACTTTTTGTCTGTGTTTTCTCCCTCCCTTCTCTATTTGGTGAAGTCTGGCTTAATTTAGCAAGGCCTTGAAGGAGATTGTGTGAGGTGTCCCCAGAACCCTCCTTCATGGGTTAGCCATCCTGGTTAAGATTAGGGACAATGTATTATTTTCCTTGTTGTTCTGTGGCCTCTTGATATATAAATCATCAAAGATATGAGAGCCAAATAATGCATTATTTAATCATTTTTCAACCCATATTTTTTGAGCATTTACAATATTGTTGTCTATTGTACTAGTTACCAGTGAAGCTAAGTTCAGTAAAATCACTTTATGTGATCTAGTGAGAGAGGAGTAGTGACTTCTTCCCTTAGTAAGAAACCCAATAGCCACAACTACAATAATTTGTCACGTACTGATATATAGCTAGACCATAGTAAATTTGAACTATTCTGTGATTCTCAAACTTTAGCATGCATCAGAAGACTTGTTAAAACACAAACAACTATTGGACTTAACTGCAGAGCTTCTTATTCAGTAGGTCTGGGTAGAATCCACAGGTATAATTTGCACTTTTAAACTCCCAGTTGTGCAAACGTTAATCCAGGGACCACACTTGAAGAACCGTTGATCCTAAGCTTTTCTCTTGTGCTGTGTCTGCTCATAATGGCTGGAGTAATGGCCCCAACACAAAAATTTGCCTTGGGACTTTTTTCTATTGTTATAATTAAGCTTAATTCTAGAGCATTATTTTAAGCTACTGTTTTTAACAATTTCAAATTTAATGGGTCAAAATAGAGAAACAGCGATTTATGCCTTTGTTTTCTCCTTTCTTACTGGCATTATCACGTGCAGTGTAGCTCCTGAACCCTTAATTTTTCTATAACAATGAGGAAAACACCAGCTTTATAGAATTGTTTTGAGGATTAAATGACTTTGTATATGTGGAAAGCACTTTGCAAACTCTACATAGTCATGTTGTTTGTTTATTTTTGTTCAGAGTCTAGCATTCCAGAAATTAGGGATGGAATCTAGACTCGTGAGCGGCAGTGGTGCTTACAAAGACACGGGGGCTTGTGCTCCTGCCCGGTCTTTCCTAGCACAGCAGCGGCACATCACCAGCACCAGAAGAAATCTCTCTGTTAAAGTTCCTGCTACGACATCTGATTAAACTGCAAAGGAACACATAAACAGAAGTGCCCTTAAAATATTTTGTATCTTTCAGCTAACTACCAGGTTGGAAAAGAAGTGTATGATTCTGGATATCAGCGATTTTAAAATCAAAATGCATAAAATTAGTCTTGCCAGCTGATTTTGAAAACAGAATGTGGAATTAGCTATCTGGGGAAGCACATGTGAATAATTGGAAGATATAATAAGGCAAAAATCTCAAACATTTGTCTTTTGAGAGTATTATATTATTTCAAATTGACTTTGTATATTTTAGTTTAATGTTTTCAGTTGTACCAGTAACTAATTCGCAATGTGTAATCGGTAATATGTAATCTAAAAACACATCTATTATTTTATTGTTTTGGTACATATAAAAAAAAATAGTTGCAAGGTAGGCATGTGGAGAACTATACAAGAGTTATATTTTTTGACTTGACCTACACAAGGCGTTACCTCTGTCCTCTAATTCTGTCACTGAATGGGTATATTTTATCATGTAATGGAATATATAACATTTGGAAGATTGGACTGTTAAAATGACTTCTCCATAGTAGAAGTGACTACTTGGCAATTTTGCAGATTTAGAAGAGGTCACAGTTCTCATATGTACCTACTATAAACTAAGGTTTCTGTACAGCATGGTTGAAATGTTAAGGGTATAGAAATGAACTGACTTTAAGAGATGACTTTCTGATGGGAAGCAAGCTAAAAAATATACTTCGTGTGAAATGCTCACACTATTTTAATATAATTAATGAAGATTACAATTATTATTACTTTTAAGCATAAAATTATCAGGGTTTCTGCTAAAAAAAAAAAGATGCATTAGTAGTTTTGCCTCTTCACTGAAGAGAGATAGTGAAGTAGAGGAACAATTTGGAATCAGTTTTATCTTGCTTACTAATTAAGGAATTTGTCTTGGTTTGAGTTTATGGTATTCAGTTCATTTCTGCCCAAAGCTCTTTTTTTCAAAGGCATTACTCTATTATTTTTGGTCATTTTTAAGAGTCACACTTTGGAATTTTAATTTAGTTTAGTTAAATCTGTGCTGTCCAATAATGTAGCCAAAAGTCACATTGGCAATTTAAATTAATTAAAATTAAAAATTCAGTTCTTTGGTTGCACTAGCCACATTTCAGATGGTCAATAGCCATATGTGGCTAGTGGCTACAGTATTGGACAGTGCAGATATAAAATACTTTCATCATTGCAGAATCTTCTTGGACAGTGTAGTACTAAATCCTTTTATAATAACTTGGAAACACTCATTGATGTTAGACCACAAAAATGAAAAAAAGAAAAATGTTAGGACGATTTCAGATATGAAAAGTAATTGAATTATGATGTAACTAGTATCTTACATTCCTTATGGTTGAATACCTTATGTTGTGACATAATCTTTCCAGTGCTATTCAGAACTACATACCTATCAGCATATGTCTAGACCACGGGTCAGTGAACTTTCTGTAAAGGGACAGATGGTCAATGTTTTAGTAAGCATTTTAGGTTTTTGTGGGCCATATGATCTATTGCAAGTACTCGACTCAGCTGTAAGTATAAAATCAGCAGCCATACACAATATGTAAATTAAATGGGTGTAGTTATATTTCAGTAAAACTTTGTTTGCAGAAACTGGCAGTAGGCCAGATTTGGCCCGCAGGCTGTAGACATCTGTTCTAGATTTTATTCTTAGTTTTTTTTTTTTTTTTTTGCAAATATGAGTATTGTTCCAGTTACAGTATTATTCATTTAGATACTTGGTTTTTAGATTCTATACCAATAAATGTTTTCTAATCACTGAAAATATAAGAATTTCATACTATATTTGGGTCTCTGAGATTAGGGAGCATCTGTCAGGATATTTTATCAGGGTTACTTCTTTTGACTACCTCTTAGATTTTGGTGTTCTTTACTGGTACAATTATATTGTTGGATTTCATTTTCCTGTATTATTGTAGTCTCTGCTTGCCTGTGACTTTTAGTGAAATGAAATAAGCCTTTGAAAATATTTTAGCATGCTAATTAAAATTTTCTAAATATTATAGCATTTTGGTACATTTTGGTCAATGTAAGACATCTGCTCCTTTGGTGTTTACTACTTGCTTGTAATTGAGATTTCACAAGCTCTTCAAGCTCCCTTTTAATGAAATTTATTGTAAAACATCAATTTCAATAAATTAGTATTTTCACAGTTCAATTGCTTATAAATTTTCAATCATTATATTTGGAATTTCTGAAAAATTCATGCAATTTCTGAATAAGGATGTAAGGCTGATTCTTTTTCCTAAATAGAGAAAAAGCAAATTTTGTGATTTATCATCACTTTTCTAGTTGGTAGAATTTTAAATGCTCAATATGTATTTATACTAATAAATTACTAATGTAATTTAAAGTTCTGTATTATTGTGATTAATCATATGGAAATTCAGGAACTGATCAGAAGTGAGAATCTTTTCCACATCTGGTTAATGTAGTGAGATTGACACCCTGTGGGTGGTAAAGCATTATAAATATTCATCTTGAACCATGATTTATACATGTCTGTGTTGTGAGGCTTGAGTGCGTATACCAGGGAAGAGAAATTCAGCATTTATCTCTCTGACAAGGAATTGAATGTCCCAGTGATTATAAAGTAAAACCACAGACCAATTTGGGAATGATCTTTAATTTTGAGTATTTGCTCTAAGATTAATAAATATTCCTTTTACCTTTTTAAAATAAAAGTGTGTATACATATGACAATGATGTTTATCCTCAGCTTAACTTAATGTATTGTGAAATATTTGAAGTTCACTCTATTTTTTTTAATGAATAAGGCTGTTGAACTAATGATTTAATATAGATGATTAAGAATTAATGTCTTGTCTAGAAACATTAAACTGAGTAGCCCTTACTCAGATGTCATCGTCTTTGATAACTGGAGTGCTCATTTGAATGTCAAATAATGCTTCTGCATCTACACCTGTTGCTGTATAGTGGCACATGTGGCCCAGTGGGTTGGCTTTTAGGCCACAGTACTATCTATCTGCGTTAGGTTCTCTATATGTATATTTAATGAGAAACATTCCTATGTAAAAATGTGTGTATATGGTTGTATGCATACATTCTTGTTGTGAACCTGTACCTTGCAAAGAAGTAGTATGGAAATTTGTAAAGCACAAACATAAAAGGAAATCGTGTGCAGTTATTAAACTTGATGGAGCTTAAATGTAATTTTTAGTTTATAAAAGGTTCTTTCTATTTTCTATGGCAAAGACTTTGACACTTGAAAAATAGAAGCAATACTTGATTTATTTTTGTATTTAGTATATTATTTTAAATAAATGATTGTCCAATAACAATACTTGTCAAATGTTTTAAAGTAAATAAACTTTCTGATTCTGTGTCTGATATGATGAATTTTTAGTGGGTACACGTGCACATTTATTTGTTGCTTTAAATAAAGGACTTAAATATTTAGATTGGTAAAGAAAAAATAATTCTAATTTTTTTTCATTTGGTTTTTTTTTTTTTTTTTTTTTTTTTTTGGTGAATGATAAGATGTGTAAACATGATTTTTTTTGGTGTGCTCTTTTATGTCTCCAATTTGCATTATCATGGAATCCAGAATGTTTCTGGGTTTTTTTGGCAAAGACGACTGTGACTATATCCATTCTTTCTCCCCTTTTTCCTTTAGCAATAGAACCCCGTAAATTCTTCCGGGATTTCTCAAAAAAGATGAGAGATCCATTTTTCTAAAACTTTCAAAGTCTTTGTCTTAGCGACCTTAATGTGCTCTACCTTTGTTTTTTTAATGTGTCTGTCTCGCTACACTGTTTCTTGAGGTCACCGGCCTTATTTGGTTCATCTCTGCTTCCCTCACAACACTCAGCACAGTATCTTCTACACAGTTAGTAAATATGTACTAGCTGCACTAGAATTGCTGATGGACACAATGTTTTCTTTAGAAATCCAGTCTCAAGATGCTCTGAAGAGATCAGGGGGTGCATTGGAAAGAATATCTGAATAGGCAAAAGATCTTCCACCCATAGACTCAATAAACTGCTTCACATGTGTCAGTACTTCTGAGAAAAATCCAGAAACTAGAAAGAATCCTACACACTGGGTGACTAAGAAAATACCCACATTGAAAAAGGTAGGAAATGCTGATACCCTCTCACCGTAAACCCCACCCCAGCAATGTGCCATGCAATTGGCAAATGGGAGGAAACCCTCAACTACCTTCTTCAACCTGAGGAGTGAAGGCTTTGGGCCAAACATCTAGCATCACAATTTTTATGGCTGCTACCTGAAGGACTAGCTTCTGACTCACCCATGTCTGGAAGCTGATAGGTCCTGGCATTTGCTAGTTCCCTGGGACCTCAAGGAACTATAAGGCAGTTTTGACCTTGTACAAGCACCTGCCCAGCTCGTTCCCCTTGGCTAGGAGCTGAGTGAGCAGGCAATAAAGTTCAGCTCCCAGCTGCTCCCTGGAAAGGGTTTGACTGCACATCTGGCAGTCTGACTTTTCCAGCTGCTGCCTGAGGATTTGCCTTCTAACTAGCCTGCATCTGGTAGATAATGGGGTAGGCAATTATTAGTCCTCTCAGAGCTTAAGTGGGCATGTGGGCACTGCCTGTGGCTTTTCCCCTTAGCTCGCTCCAGTGAAAAAAACCAAGCCTCCAGCATCTCCCTGGAAGGAGTTGAACTACACAACAAGTGTCGTGATTTTTCCAGCTGCTATCAGAGGGTCTAACTTGCCTGTCTCTGGGAGGTGATGGGGCCCAGCCTGTACTTCTCCCCCAGGGTCTACAGAGAAAGCAACAATTTTTAATGTCCCTGCATGCTCTCCCCATGACTCCTCCTCCTCCTCCTCTCAGCTCACTCCAATAACACCCAGCTTTCAGCATCTCTTTAGAAAGGGTTAGACTGCATACTACTGCTCTGACTTTTGCAGCTGCTGCCTGAGGGTCTGGCATCTAACTTGCCTGTCTCTGGGAGCTGACAGGACAGGCAATGACTAGTCTCTTGGGAGTTTGAACAGGTGTGCAGACACTTCCTACAGCTCCTACCCTCAGCCTGCTACAGTGATAAAATCAAGCCCTCAGCTTCTCTCTAGAAGGAGGTGGACTTCACATCAAGCCCCCCCCCCCCCACTTTCCAGCTGCTACCCAAGGGACAGGCTTCTAACCCACATGTCTATGAGACCTAACATGACCCAACATTTGCTAAGACCCTGGGGGCAACAGAGAGCAAAGCAGGCCATTCGAAAGGGTGGTTGGTCTGAATGAGGGTGTAGAAATTTGCCACAGTTCCTCTCCCAAGTTCATTGCAGAGCAAGTGAGTGATAAACTCCAGCTTCCAACTTCTCACTAAGGAGAAAAGGAATTGGTTTACTCATCTAGTACCCCAACTTTTCTAGCTGTTATTTGAGCTACTGGCTTCTTTCTTGCCTTCTTGAGGCACTGAGGACTTGGCATACTTTATTCTCCTGGGGGACACTAAGAACAAAGATGGCAGTTTGGACAAGCACAAAGGTTTGAGAGGCACCCAGGATCTCTGGCCAGGATGATTGGTGAGGTTTATTTCCTATACTATGAGGCCAGTCCATGAAGACTGAGAGAGGTGGGTGTTTAATGTGCAGAAACCAACATAGAGAGTCAAGGGAAATGAAGAAAGACGGAAATATGTTCCGAATAAAAGAACAAGTCTCCAGAAACTGACCCTAATAAAATGGAGATTTGTGATTTTCCTGACAGAGGATTCAGAATAATGGTCATAAAGATGCTCACCTAGGTCAGGAGAGCAAAGCATGAACAAAGTGAGAATGTCAACAAAGAGGAAATTTTGTAAAGTACCAAGCAGAAATCACAGAGCTGAAGAATACGATAACTGAACTGAAAAAAATTTAAATGGGCTTCAGAACAGAATAGATCAAGCAGAAGAAAGCACTGACAAACTAAAAGGCCACTGGCAATCAGAGGGGCAAAAAAAAAAAAAAAAAAAAAAGATAGCTTAAAGGACTTATAGAATATTCATTATGAGAGTCCCAGGAGGAGAAGAGAGAAAGGGGAAGGAAGTTTATTCGAAGAAATAATAGCTGAAAACTTCCCAAACCTGGGGAAAGAAATAGCCACCAAGGTCCCTGAAGCACAAAAGACACAATATAAAATGAAAAAGACACATTATAATCAAATTGTCAAAAGTTAAAGACAGAATTTTGAAACAGCAAGAGAAAGGTGACGTGTTACATACAAGGGAAGCCCTGTAAGACTATAAGCAGATTTTTCATCAGAAATCTTGCTGTCTAGAAGGGAGTTGCATGATATATTCAAAATGCTGCAAAAAAAAAAAAAAAAACCCTGCTAACCATGAATACTATACCTGATAAACCTGTCCTTCAAAAATGAAGGGGAGAAAAATACTTTCTCAGCTAAACAAAAGTTGAAGGATATTAAACAGCCACATAAGAGCATAAGAAGTTATGAAACTCATTAGTAAAGGTAAATATACAGACAAAAACAGAATTCCATATTACTGTTTCAGTGGTGGATAAATCATTTTTCATTCTAGTAAAAAGTTGAAAGACAAAAGTATTAAAAATAACTAAAACTAAATTATGTTATTGGATATACAATATAAATAGAAGTATATTGTGACATGACCATATAATGGGGAAGGAGAGATGAAAGTGTAGATTTGTTTGTAAGTGGAGTTGTTATCACCTTAAATAGACTGTTACAACTATATTTTATATAAGCCCCATGTTATCCACACAGAGAATACTTAAAGAAGTTACACAAAAGAAAAGGAGAAAGGAATCAAAACAAATAATAGCAACAACAACAAAACACAAAGACAGTTGGAGAGAAAAAAAAGGACAAGAGAACTATAAGACAAATAAATCAGTTAACAAAATGGTAATAGGAAGTCCTTTTCTATAAATAATTATTTTAAATGTAAATTGATTAAGCTTCCCAGTCAAAAGATACAGAGTGGATGAATGGATGAAAAACCAAGACTATGCGCTATCTACAAGAAAGAAGCGGACAGGCTGGAAAATGAAAGGATGTTAGAAATGTAATATATCCCTTTCTTACAGCAATTGAAAGAAAGCAGAAGTGGCTATACATATATCAAACAAAATAGACTTTAACTCAGAAAGTGTCTCTAGAGACAAAGAATGTCATCATGTAATGATAAAGAGTCAATTCAACAAGAAGATAGAACAATTGTTGGGTGCAATATATATATGCACCCAACAGGGCACCTAAGCACATAAAGGAAATACTGACAGATATGAAAGGGGAAATTGAAAAAAATACAATAATAGTAGGAGACTTTAATAAGTCTCACTTTCAATAATGCATAGAACATCCAGAAGGAAAATCAATAAAGAAACAGCTGACTTGAACAATACTATAGACCAAATGAACCTAACCGATACACACAGAACTTTCCACCCAACAGCAGGCACACATGGAACATTCTCCAAGATAGATCACACGTTAGTTAACAAAACAAGTCTTAGTAAATTTAAGATCAAAGTCATACCAGCTATTTTTTTTTACCACAGTAGAATGAAACTAGAAATCAATAACATCAAGAAAATGGGAAAATTTACAAATATGTAGAAATTAAACAACATACTCTTGAACAACCATTGGATCAAATGGGAAATAAAAAGAAAATTTTAAAAATATCTCAAGATAAATTAAAATGAAAACACAATGAAACTATGGGATTCAGCAAAGCAGTACTAAGAGGGAAATTTATCGGAATAAATTCCTACATTAAAAAAAAAAAAAAAAGATCTCAGGGAGAGCAGCCATGATGGCAGAGTAGAAGGACCCTGAGCTCACCTCCTCTCACGGACACACCAAAATCACAACTAACTGCAGAACAACCATTGATGAAAAAGACTGGAACCTACCAGAAAAGATCTTATACAACTAAAGACATAAAGAAGCAACCACAATGAGATGGGCAGGAGGGGTGGACTCATGATATAATCAAATATCATACCCCCAGGTGGGCAACCTACAAACTGGAGAATAATTATATATAATAATTATATTATAATAATTTAATTATTATAATAATTATTATAGGGAATTCCCTGGTGGCACAGTGGTTGAGAATCCGTCTGCCAACGCAAGGAACACAGGTTCAATCCCTGGTCCAGGAAGATCCCACGTGCCGCGGAGTAACTAAGCCCATGTGCCACAACTACTGAGCCTGTGCTCTAGAGCCCACAAGCCACAGGTACTGAGCCCACGTGCCACAACTACTGAAGCCCGCCTGCCTAGAGCCCATGCTCCACAGCAAGAGACGCCACTGAAGTAAGGAGCCAACACACTGCAATGAAGAGTAGCCCCTGCTCACTGCAACTAGAGAAAGCCTGCACACAGCAAAGAAGACACAACACAGCCAAAAATAAATAAATTAAATTTATAAATAATAATTATTATAACACACAGGGTCTTGTGCACACTAGGACCCAGGGAAAAAAGTGGTGATTCCATAAGAGACTAGGTCAGACTTACCTGCTAGTATTGGAGGATCTCCTGCAGAGGCAGGGGGTAGCTGGGGCTCATTGCAGGGACAAGAACACTGGCAGCGGTAGCTCTGGGGTGTACTCATTGGCGTGAGCCCTCTTGGAGGCTGCCATTTTCTCACCAACACCTGGCCTCACCCAACAGCCTGTAGACTCTAGTGCTGGGACTCCTCAGCCAAAAAAACCAACAGGGCAGGAACACAGCCCCACCCATCAGCAGACAGGCTACTTAAAGTCTTCCTGAACACAGAGCTGCCTGGTAAACATACCCCATGACACGGCCCTGCCCACTAGAGGGACAAAACCCAGTTCCACCCACCAGTGGGCAGGTACCAGCCCCTCCCACCAGGAAGCTTGCACAAACCTCTTAGACAGCATCAGCCATTAGGGGACAGACAGCAGAAGCAAGAACTACAACACTGCAGCCTGTGGAAGTGAAACCACAATCTCAGAAAGTTAGACAAAATGAGATGGCAGAGGAATATGTCACATATGAAGGAAAAAGATAAAACCCCAGAAGAACACCTAAGTGAAGTGGAGGTAGGCAATCTACCTGAAAAAGAATTCAGAGTAATGACAGTAAAGAGTATCCAAGATCTCGGAAAAATAATGGAGGCACAGAGCGAGAAGATACAGGAAATGTTTTAGAAAAAGCTAGAAGAACTAAAGAACAAAAAAACAGAGATGAACAATACATTAGCTGAAATGGAAAATACACTAGATGGAATTAATAGCAGAATAACTGAGGCAGAAGATAGGATAAGTGACCAGGAAGACAGAATGGTGGAAATCACTGACACCGAACAGGATAAATAAAAAAGAATGAAAAGAAATGAAGACAGAAGAGACAGCTGGGACGACATTAAATGCAACAACATTCGCATTATAGGGGTCCCAGAAGGAAAAGAGACAGAAAAAGGACCTGAGAAAATATTGGAAGAGATAATAGATGAAAACTTACCTAATATGGGAAAGGAAACAGTCCCCCAAGTCCAGGGAGCGCAGAGAGTACCAGACAGGATATACCCAAGGAGGAAAGCACAAAGACACACAGTAATCAAATTGACAAAAATTAAGGACAAAGAAAAAATATTAAAAGCAACAAGGGGAAAGCAACAAATAACATACAAGGGAACTCCCATAAGGTTATCAGCTGATTTCTCAGCAGACACTCTGCAGGCCAGAAGGGAGTGGCATGATATATTTAAACTGATGAAAATGAAAATCTTACAACCAAGAATACTCTACCCAGCAAGGCTCTCACTCAGATTCAACAGAGAAATCAAAAGCTTTAAGGTCAAGCAAAAGCTAAGAGAATTCAGCGCCACCAGACCAGCTATAAAACAAATGCTAAAGGAACTTCTCTAGGTGGAAAAGAAAGGCCCATAACTAGAAACAAGAAAATTATGAATGGAAAAGCTCACTGGTAAAGGCAAACATACAATAAATGTAGGAAGCAATCTGCACACAAATATGATATCAAAACCAGCAATTGTGAGAACAGGAGAGCACAAATGCAGGATATTGGAAATGCATTTGAAAGAACAAATTAAAAGAACAGCAAATTAAAACAATCTTGTTTATCTATATACTGCTATACCAAAACCATACAGTAACCACAAACCGGAAATCTACAATAGATATACACAGAAAAAAGAAAAAGGAATCCAACTCAACACTAAAGTTAGTCATCAAATTGCAAGAGAAGAAAACAAAAGAGGAAAGGAAGAAAAAAGACTTAGAAAAACAAACCTCAAAAAATTAACAAAATGGCGATGAGAACATACATATAGATAATTACCTTAAACATAAATGGATCAAATGCTCCAACCAAAAGACATAGACTGCCTGAATGGACACAAAAACAAGACCTGTATATATGCTGTCCACAAGAGACCCAATTCAGATCTAGGGACACATACAGACTGAAACTGAGGGGATGAAAAAAGGTATTCCATGCAAATGGAAATCAAAAGAAAGCTGTAGTAGCAATACTCATATCAGACAAAAATAGACTTTAAAATAAAGACTGTTACAAGAGACAAAGAAGGACACTATGTAATGATCAAGAGACTGATCCAAGAAGAAGATATAACAATTGTAAACATATATGCACCCAACATAGGGGTACCTCACATCCATAAAAGGAGAAACTGACAGTAACACAATAATAGTGGGGGACTTTAACACCCCACTTCCATCAATTGACAGATCATCCAGACAGAAAATCAATAAGGAAACACAGGCCTTAAATTACATGTTAGACCAGATGCACTTAATTGATATTTATAGAGCAGTCCATCCAAAATCAACAGAATACACATTCTTAAAGTACACATGGAACATTCTTCAGAATGGATCACATTCTGGGCCCCAGAGCAGGCCTCAGTAATTTAAGAACATTGAAATCATATCAAGCATATTTCCCGACCACAATGCTATGAGATTAGAAATGAACTACAAGAAAAAGAAATGTAAAAAAAACCCCACAAACACGTGGAGGCCAAGCAATATGCTACTAAACAACCAATGGATCACTGAAGAAATCAAAGAGGAAATCACAAAATACCTAGAGACAAATGAAAACGAAAGGACAATGATCCAAAACCTGTGGGATGCAGCAAACACAATTCTAAGAGGGAAGTTTATAGCAATACAATGTTATCTCAAGAAACAAGAAAAATCTCAAATAAACAACCTAGCCTTACACCCTAAATCAACTAGAGAAAGAAGAACAAACAAAACCCAAAGTTCGTAGAAGGAAAGAAATCATTAAGATCAGAGCAGAAATAAATGAAATAGAGACTAAGACAACAATAGAAAAGATCAATGAAACTAAAAGTTGGTTCTTTGAAAAGATAAACAAAATTGATAAATCTTTAGCCAGACTCATCAAGAAAAAAAGAGGACTCAAATCAATAACATTAGAAATGAAAAAGGGGAAGTTAAAATGGACACCACAGAAATACAAATGATCATAAGAGACTACTACGAAAAGCTATATGCCAATAAAATGAACAACTTAGAAGTGGACAAGTTCTTAGAAAGGTGTAATCTCCCAAGAATGAACCAGGAAGAAATAGAAAATATGAACAGACCAATTACCAGTAATGAGATTGAATGAGTAATTTAAATACTCCCAACAAACAAAAGTCCAGGACCACATGGCTTCACAGGTGAATTCTACCAAACATTTAGAGAAGAGTAAACATCTATCCTTCTGAAAATATTCCAAAAAATTGTAGAGGAAGGAACACTCCCAAACTCATTCTATGATGCCACCATCAGCCTGATACCAAAACCAGACAAAAATAACACAAAAAAAGAAAATTATATGCCAATAACACTGATGAATAGATATAAAAATCCTCAACAAAATGCTAGCAAACGAATCCAACAACACATTAAAAGGATCATACACCATGATCAAGTGGGATTTATCCCAGGGATACAAGGATTTTTCAATATCTCTAAATCAAACAGCATGATACACCACATTAACAAATTAAAGAATAAAAACTATATGATCATCTCAATAGACGCAGAAAATGCTTTCAATAACATTCAACATCCATTTATAATAAAAGTTCTCCAGATAGTGGGCATAGAGGGTACACACATCAACATAATAAAGGTCACATATGACAAACCCACAGCTAACATCATACTCAATGGTGGAAAGCTGAAAACATTTCCTCTATGATCAGGAACAAAACAAGGATGCCCACTCTCACCACTTTTATTCAACATAGTTTTGGAAGTCCTAGCCACGGCAATCAGAGAAGAAAAAGAAATAAAAGGAATCCAAATTGGAAAAGAAGTAAAACTGTCACTGTTTGCAGATGACATGATACTATACATAGAAAATCCTAAAGATGCTATCAGAACACTACTAGAGCTCAAAAATGGATTTGATAAAGTTGCAGGATACAAAGTTAATACACAGAAATCTGTTGCATTTCTATACACTAACAACAAAATAGAAGAAAAAGAAATTAAGGAAACCATTCCATTTACCATCACATCAAAAAGAATAAAATACCTAGAAATAACCCTACCTAAGAAGACAAAAGACCTATACTCTGAAAACTATAAGACACTGATGAAAGAAATTGAAAATGACAAAAACAGATTTAAAGATATACCATGTCCTTGTATTCAAAAGAATCGATATTGTTAAAAAGAACATACTAAACAAGGTAATCTACAGATTCAATGCAATCCCTATCAAAATAAAACTGGCATTTTTCACAGGTCCAGAATAAAAAAAAACTTTTAATTCATTTGAGACACAAAAGACCCTGAATAGCCAAAATAAACTTGAGAAAGAAAAACGAAGCTGGAGGAATCAGCCTGCCTGACTTCAGACTATAAATTTACAGAAATCGAAACAGTATGGTACTGGCACAAAACCAGACACATAGATCAATGGAATAGGGTAGAATGCCCAGAAATAAACCCTCACACTTATGGTCTATTAATCTATGACAAAGGAGGCATGAATACACAATGGAGAAAAGACAGCCACTTCAATAAGTGGTGCTGGGAACATTCTCTAACACCATAAACAAAAGTGAACTCCAAATGGTATAAAGGCCTAAATGTAAGACTGGGTACTATAAAACTCCTGGAGGAAAACATAGGCAGGACACTCTTTGACATAAATTACAGCAATATTTTTTGGATCCGTCTCCTAGAGTAATGGAAATTAAAAAAAACAAATGAGACTTAATTAAATATAAAAGCTTCTAAACAGCAAAGTAAACCATAAACAAAATGAAAAGTCAACCTACAGAATGGGAGAAAATATTTGCAAACAATGCAATGGACAAAGGCTTAATTTCCAAAATATACAAACAGCTCACACAGCTTAATATCACAAAAAACAAAAATCTCAAACAATTGGCATAGGCCTTAAATGGTCATTTCTCTAAAGAAGACATAGAGATGGCCAACAGGGACATGAAAAGATGCTCAATATCACTATTAGAGAAATGCAAATCAAAACTTCAATGGGGTATCAACTCATACAAGTCAGAATGGCTATCATCAAAAAGGAATGAAATTGGGTCATTTGTAGAGATGTGGATGGACCTAGAGTCTGTCATACAGAGTGAAGTAAGTCAGAAAGGGAAAAAACAAATATTGTATATTAACGCATATATGTGGAATCTAGAAAAATGATACAGAGGAACCTCTTTGCAGGGCAGGAATATAGATGCAGATGTAGAGAACGAACATGTGGACACAGGGGAGGAAGGGGAGGATGGGACAAACTGAGATTAGGATTGACATATATACACTACCATGTGTAAAATAGATAGCTAGTGGGAACCTGCTGTATAGCGCAGGGAGCTCAGCTCAGTGCTCTGTGATGACCTAGATGGGGGTGGGAGGGAGGTGGGAGGGAGGTCCAAGAAAGAGGGGATATATGTATACACATAGCTGATTCACTTTGTTGTACAGCAGAAACTAACACAACATTGTAAAGCAACTATACTCCAACAAAAAATAAAGTTAAAAAAAGTCTATAAATAATAAGTGTTGGAGAAGGTGTGGAGAAAAAGGAATCCTCCTATACTGTTGCTGGGAATGTAAATTGGTGCATCCACTATGGGGAACAGTATGGAGTTTCGCAAAAAAACCTAAAAGTACAATTAACATATGATCCAGCAATCCCAATCCTGGGCATATATTCAGACAAAACTGTAATTTGAAATGATATATGCACCCCAGTGTTCATAGCAGCACTACTTACAATAGCCAAGACATGGAAGCAACCTAAATGTCCACTGACAGATGAATGCACAAAGAAGATGTGATATATATATATATATATATATATATATGTATATATATATATATATATATATATAAATAAGTAAAATGGAACATTACTCAGCCATAAAAAGAATGAAATAATGCCATTTGCAGCAATACAGATGGAACTAGTGATTATCATATTGTGAAGTCAGAAAACAAATACCATATGATATCACTTACATGTGGAATCTAAAATATGATACAAATAAACTTATTTACAAAACAGAAATTGACTCACAGACGTAAAAAAAACCTTGTGGTTACCATAGGGGAAAGGGGGGAGGTATACATTAGGAATTGGGGATTAACATATACACAGTACTATATATAAGATAGATAAACTAGCATAATACAAAAGAAAATCATCAAACCATAAAAGGCAAAAGAAAAAGAAAGGATCAAATAAAAAATACAAAATCAACAGGAAAACAAGGTTTAAAATGGAAATAAATACATATCAATCAATAATTACCTTAAATATCAATGAACTAAATACTCCAATCAAAAGATATAGAGTAGCAGATTAGATTAAAAAAAACCAAGAGCTTACAATATGCTGCCTAAAAGAATCCCAATCTAGGGCAAAGGACACACATAGATTGAAAGTGAGGGGATGGAAAAAGATATTTCATGCAAACAGAAATGACAAGAAAGCAGGGGTTGCAATACTCATATCAATCAAAATAGACTTTAAAACAAAGGCTATATGGCAGGGGGGAGGTCCAAGAGGGAGGGGATATATATATACATATAGCTGATTCACTTCACTGTACAGCAGAAACTAACACAACATTGTAAAGCAATTATACTCCAATAAAAAAAAGGCTATAAAGAAAGATAAAGAAGGACACTAAATAATAATAAAAGGATCAATAAACGGAGAGGATATTACACTCATCAATATTATGCACCCAGTATAGGTGCACCCAAATACTAACAGACATAAAGGGAGAAACTGACAGGAATACAATAGTAGTAGGATATTTTAACACCCCACTCATATCAATGGACAGATCTTTGAGACAGAAAATCAATAAGGAAACAGAGATCCTAAATGACATAATAGAACAGTTAGACTTAATTGATACTTTCAGAAAATTACATTTTAAAAAAAGCAGAATGTACATTCTTACCAAGTGCACATGGAACATTCTCTAGGATGGACCACATACTAGAGCACAAATCAAGCCTCAACAAATTTAAGACTATAGAAATTATTTCAAGCATCTTTTCTGAGCACAATGGCATGACATTAGAAATCAACAATAGAAAAAAGAAACGAGAATAAACAATTACATAGAGACTAAACAACATGCTACTAAAAAACAAATGGGTCAATGATGAAATCAAAGAAGAAATTAGAAAATAGCTTGAAGCAACTGATGATGAAAACAGAACCATACAAAATCTATGGTATGCAACAAAAGCAGTTCCTAGAGGGAAGTTCATAGTGATACAGGCCTTCTTTAAGAAAAAAGTAAAATCTCAATTAAACAACCTAACCCACCACTTAAAAGAATTAGAAAAAGAAGAACAAACAAAAACTAAAGTCAGCAGAAGGAAGGAAATAATAAAGTCAGAGAGGAAATAAATGAGATTTTAAAAAATTAAAAAATAAATAAAACCAAGAGCTGGCCTTTAAAAAGGTAAACAAAATTTACAAACCTCTGGCCAGGCTCACCAAGGAGAAAAGGGAGAGGACCCACATAAACAAAACTAGAAATGAAAAAGAGACATAACAATTGATACTGCAGAAATACAAAAAACCATAAGAGAATACTATGAACAATTATATGACAACAAATTGGACAACCTAGAAGAAATGGACAACTTTCTAGAAACAGAGCCCTCCAAAACTGAATCAAGAAGAAATAGATCACTTGAGCAGACCAATAACTAGAAATGAAATAGAATCTGTAAAAAAACAAAAACAAAAATAAAAAAACTCCCTACAAACAAAAGACCAGGACCAGAGGGCTTCACTGGGGAATTCTACCCAACATACAAAGAAGAACTTATACTGATCCTTCTCCAACTCTACCAAAAGATTGAAGAGGAAGGAACACTCCCCAAAACATTCTATGAATGTTCTTCATTCTATGATGAAGCCGTCATCAACCTGATACCAAAACCAGACAAAGACACTACCAAACAATAAAATTAAAGGCCAATATCTTTGATGAATATAGCTGCAAAAATTCTCAGCAAAATATTAGCAAACCGAATCCAACAACATATAAAAAAAGATCATACACTATGACCAAGTTGGATTCATGCCAGGGTCACAAGGATGGCTCAACATATGCAAATCAATTGATGTGATACACTACATCAACAAAAGAAAAGACAAAAACCACATGATCATCTCAACAGACTCAGAAAAAGCATTTGATAAAATTCAACACAGATTCATGATAAAAAACCTTTAGGAAAATGAGTATAAGGTGAACATATCTCAACATAATAAAAGCTATTTATGACAAACCTGGAGCCAATATAATACTCAATGGTGAAAAGCTGAAAGCCTTCCTGCAAAAATCTGGAACAAGACAAGGATGCCCACTCTCACCACTTCTATTCAATACAGTATTGGAATTCCTAGCCACAGCAATCAGACAAGAAAAATAAATAAAAGGTATCCAAAGTGGAAGGGAAGAGGTACAATTGTCATTATATGCAGATGACATGATACTATTTATAGAAAACCCTAAAAAATCCACACAAATACTATTAGAGCTGATAAAGGAATTCAGGCATGTAGCAGGATAAAAGATTAACATACAGAAATTGGTTGCATTTCTTTACACTAACAATGAAGTATCAGAAAGGGGATGTAAACAAACAATCCCTTTTAAAATTGCATCCCCCCCCAAAAAAAAAGACTGAGGAATAAGCCTCACCAAAGAGGTGAAAGACATATGCTGGGAACTACAAAACATTAAAAAAGGAAATTGAAGATGATTCAAAGAAATGGAAAGATATCCCATGCTCTTGGATTGAAAGAATTAACATTGTTAAAATGACCATACTACCCAAAGCAATCTATAGATTTAATGAGATCCTTATCAAATTACCCATGACATTCTTCACAGAACCAGAACAAATAATCCTAAAATTTATATGGAACCATGAAAGACCCAGTATTGCCAAAGAAATCCTGAGGAAAATGAACAAAGCAGGAGGTATAACCTTCCCAGACTTCAGATGATATTTACTACAAAGCTACAGTGATGAAAACAGTGTGGTATTGGCACAAAAACAGACATTCGGATCAATGGAACAGAACAGAAAGCACAGAAAAAAACCCACACAGCTATGGCCAATTAATCTTTGACAAAGGAAGCAAGAGTATACAACGGGAAAAAGTCTCTTCAGCAACTGGTGCTGAGAAAGTTGAACAGCTGCATGTAAATCAATGAAGTTAGAACACACCCTCACACCATATACAAAAATAACCTCAAAATGGCTTAAAGACTTAAACATAAGATATGACACCATAAAATTCCTAGAAGAGAACATAGGCAAAACATTCTTTGACATAAATCATACCAATGTTTTCTTAGCTCAGTCTCCCAAGGCAATAGAAATAAAAACAAAACTAAACAAATGGGACCTAATCAAACTTACAAGCTTTTGCACAGCAAAGGAAACCATAAACAAAACAAACAACCTACTGAATGGGAGAAAATATTTGCAAATGATACCACTGACAAGGGCTTAATTTCCAAAATACACAAACATCTTATACAACTCAACAACAAAAAACAAAGCACCCATTCAAAAAATGGGCAGCGGACCTAAATAGACATTTCTCCAAAGAAAACATACAGATGGCCAAGAGGCACATAAAAAGATGCTCAACATCACTAATTATTAGAGAAATGCAAATCAAAACTACAATGATGTGTCACCTCACACCAGTCAGAATGGCCATCATCAAAAAGTCTACAAACAATAAATGCTGGAGAAGGTGTGGAGAAAAGGACACCCTCTTACAGCATTAGTGGGAATGTAAATTGGTATAGCCACTATGGAGAATAGCATGGAGGTTCCTTATAAAACTAAATATAGAGCTACCATATGATCTAGCAGTCCCACACCTGGGCATATATCCAGAGAAAATCATACTTCATAAAGGTATATTACCCCAGTGTTGATTGCAGCACTATTTACAATAGCCAAGTCATGGAGCAACCTAAATGTCCATCAACAAATGAATGGATAAAGAAGATGTGGTACGTATGTACAATGGAACTCAGCCATCAAAAAGAATGAAATAGTGCCATATGCAGCTACATGGATGGACCTAGAGATTATCATAGTAAGTGAAGTAAATCAGACAGAGAAAGACAAATATGATATCACTTATATGTGGAATCTAAAAAGTGATAGACATGAACTGATTTACAAAACAGAAACAGACTCACAGACTTAGAAAACTAATTTCTGTTTACCAAAGGGGAAAGGTGGTGGGGGGAGGCAGGATAAATTAGGAGGTTGGGATTAACATATGCACACTACTATATATAAAATAGATAACCAACAAGAACCTACTGTATAGCACAGGGAACTTTACTCAATACTCTATAATAACCTATATGGGAAAAGAATCTGACAAAGAATAGATATATGTATATGTATAACTAAATCACTTTGCTGTACACCTAAAACTAACACAACATTGTAAATCAACTATACTTTAATACTTTTTACTATACTTTAATAATTTTTTTAAAAATTTAAAAACTAAAGGTCTCAAACAACATACTCTTAACCTTCAAGGAACTAGAAAAAAAAGTAAGCCCAAAGTTAGCTAAATGTTAGAGTGAAAATATACCAAATAAAGGAGAATGATAGAAAAACAACAACAAACTTAAGGGTTGGGTTTTTGTTTTTGTTTTGTTTTTTGTCAAAGATAAGCAAAATCAGGAAAACCTTAGACTAAGAATAAAGAAAACTCAAAATCATAAATTAAAGAGAAGACATTATAATGGATGCCTCAGAAGTAAAAAGGATCATAAGAAACTATTATGAATAATTAAATTGTATAAAATTGAATAATCAAAAATGTATAAATTCCTAGAAGCATTCAACCTCCCAAGAACAAATCAAGAGAGAATAGAAAGCCTGAACAGATCAGTAACAAATAAGGAGATTGAAACAGTAATCATAAACCTGCCCACAAAGAAAATCCCAGGGCCAGATGGCTTCATGAGTGAATTCTACCAAACATTCAAAAAGAATTAATACTAATTCTTCTAAAATTCTATCAAAAGATAAAAGCAGGAACACTTCCAAACTCATTTTATGAGGCCAAAATAACTTTGATACCAAAGTTAGACAAAGACTTCACAAGAAAGGAAAACTACAGGCCAATATCTCTAATAAACACAGATGCAAACATGTTTAATCAAATACTAGTAAATCAAATTTCAGCAGCACATTAAAAGGTTATAAACCATGACCAAGTGGGTCTTATCCTTGAGATAAAAGTATGCTTCAATATACGTAAATCAATCAATGTGATTCACCACATCAATAGAATGAAAGATAAAAATCACGATTATCTCAGTAGATGCAGAAAAAGCATTTGACTAAATTCAACACCTATTCATGATTAAAAAAAAAAAACAAAACTCAACAATATAGGTATAGAAGAAACTTACATCAATACAATAAAGACCATATATGAAAACCCCATATCTAACATCATAATCAACTGTGTGTGTCTATGTCAGGGGGAGACTGGAAACTTTTCCCTTAAGAACTGGTACAAGACAAAGATGTCCACCCTCACCACTTGTACTCAACATATTATTGGATGTCCATACCAGATCAATTAGACAAGAAAAAACAAATGAGGCATTTAAAATGGGAAGGAGGAAGTAACATTATCTCTTTGCAGATTTCATAAACATATATGTAGAAAACACTAAAGACTCAACCAAAAACAACTGTTAGACCAATTTTAAAACTTCAGTAAAGTTGCAGGACAAAAATTGACATACAAAAATTGGTAATTCTATAATACACTAACAATGAACTATTCAAAAAGGAAATTAGGAGAGCAATCCAATTTACAACAGCAACAAAAAGATTAAACACACTTAGGAGTAAACAATCAAAGAGGTGAAATATTTGTACACTGAAAAATATAAAACACAAGGAAATTTAAGAAGACATAGATAGTTGTAACAACATCCCATGTCCATGGATTAGAAGAATTAATATTGTAAAAATGTCCATACTACCCAGAGTGATCTAGAGATTCAATGTTATCCCTATCAAAATGCCAATGGCATTCTTTACAGAAATAGAAAAAAAAATCCTAAAATTCATATGGAAACACAAAAGACCCTGAATAGCCAAAGCAATCTTGAGCAAGAAGAACAAAGCTGGAGGCATTACACTGCCTGATTTCAAACTATATTACAAAGTTATTGTAATTAAAACAGACATATAGCTCTTCCACCACGTGAGGTAAAAAGAAAAATCTGTGACCGGATGTGGGGTCTCAGCTGACCATGATGACACTCTGATAGCAGACTTCCAGTCCCCAGAACTGTATTTTCCAGTCAGGACAAGACGGCAGAGTAGAAGGACCTGACTTCACCTCCTCTCATGAAAACACCAAAATCACAACTAACTACTGAACAACGATTGACAAAAAAGACTGGAACTTACCAAAAAAGATATTCTACTTCCAAAGACAAAGAAGAAGCCACAATGAGACGGTAGGAGGGGAGCATTCACAATACAACCAAATGCCATACCCACTGGGTGGGTGACCCACAGACTGGAAAATAATTATATTGCAGAGGTTCTCCCACCAGAATGAGAGTTCTGAGCCCCACCTCAGGCTCCCCAGTCTGGGGTTCTGTCATTGGGAGGAGGAGCCCCCAGAGCACTTGGCTTTGAAGACCAGCAGGGCTCGACTACAGGAAATCCACAGGACTGGGAAAAACAGAAACTCCATTCCTGGAGGGTGCATACAAGTTTTTGTGTACCCAGGGAAAAAAGCACTGACCTCAAAGGAGCCTGGGCCAGACCTACCTGCTGGACCTGCAGGGTCTCCATGGGAGGCAGGTGGCGGCTGTGCCTAACTGGGGGACAAGGACACTGGTGGCAGAGTTATTGGGAAGTACTCATTGGTGTGAGCTGTCCTGGAGGCCGTCATTTTGACACTGAGATTTGGCCCCATCCAACAGCCCTTATGCTCCAGTGCCGGGACATCTTAGGCCAAACAACCAACAGGGAGGGAACACAGCCCTACCTATCAGCACACAGCCTGCTTAAAGTCGTCCTGAGCCCACGACCGCCTCTAAACACACCCTTTGACACAGCCCTGCCCACCAGAGGACAAGACCCAGCACCACTCACCAGAGGGCAGGCACTAGTCCCTCCCACCAGGAAGCCTTCACAAGACTCTTAGACCAGCCTCACCCACTAGAGGGCAAACACCTGTGGGACCACAAACACAGAAAGTTAGACAAAATGAAATGGCAGAGGAATATATTCCAGAGGAAGGAACTAGATAGAATCCCAAAAGAACAACTAAGTGAAGCAGAGATAGGCAATTTCCCTGAAAAAGAATTCAGAGTAATGATAGTAAAGATGATCCAAGATCTTGGGAAAAGAATGAGGCACAGACTGAGACGATACAATAAATGTTTAACAAAAAGGTAGAAGATATAAAGAACAAAAACAACAACAACAAAACACAGATGAACAATACAATAACTGAAATGAGGAATACACTACAAGGAATCAATAGCAGAACAATTGAGGCAGAAGAACACATAAGTGAGCTGGAAGACAGAATGGTGGAAATCACTGCCACAGAACAGAATAAAGAAAAAAGAATGAAAAGAAATGAGGACCTGAGGTCTCAAACTCATTTCAGAGTTTAAGAGACCTTTGAGTCTCTCAAATGAGTTTAAGAGACCTCTGGGACAATATTAAACACAACAACATTTGCATTATAGGGGTCCAAGAAGGAGAAGAGAGAAAGGGTCTCAGAAAATACTGGAAGAGGTAATAGCTGAAAACTTCCCTAACCTGGGAAGAGAAACACTTCCCCAAGTCCAGGAAGTGCAGAGAGTCCCATACAGGATAAACCCAAGGAGGAACATGCTGAGTCACATTGACAAAAACTGACAAAAATTAAAGACAAAGAGAAAATATTAAAAGCCACAAGGGAAAAGCAACAAACTACATACAAGGGAGTATCCATAACCTTATCAGCCGATTTTTCAGCAGAAACTCTGCAGGCCAGAAGAGAGTGGCATGATATATTTAAAGTGATAAAAATGAAAATCCTACAACCAAGAATACTCTACCCAGCAGGGCTCTCTTTCAGATTTGACAGAGAAATCAAAAACTTTACAAACAAAAGCTAAGAGAATTTAGCACCACCAAGCCACTTTTACAACAAATGCTAAAGAAACTTCTCTAGGCAGAAAAAAAAAGGCCAAAACTAGAAACAAGAAAATTACAAATGGGAAAGTTCACCAGTAAAGGCAAACATACAGTAAAGTTAGGAAATCATCTGTACACAAATATGATATCCAAACCAGCAATGATGAGAAGAAGAGAGTACAAATGCAGGATACAGGAAATGCATTTGAAATTAAGAGACCAGAAACTGAAAACAACCTTGCATATATATAGACTGCTATATTAAAATCTCATGGGAACTGCAAACCAAAAATCTACAATAAATATACACACAAAAAAGAAAAAGAAATCCAAAGCCAACACTAAAGATAGTCATCAAATCATAAGAGAAGAAAACAAAAGAGGAAGGGAAGAAGAAAAGACCTACAAAAACAAATCCAAAACAATTAACAAAATGGCAATAAGAATATACATATCAATAATTACATTAAGTGTAAATAGACTAAATGTTCCAATCAAAAGCCATAGACTGGCTAAATGGATACAAAAACAGGACCCATATATATGCTGTCTATAAGAGACTCACTTCAGATTTAGGGACACGTACAGACTGAAAGTGAGGGTATGGAAAAAGGTATCCCATGCAAATGGAAATCAAAAGAAAGCTGGAGTAGCAATACTCATATCAGACAAAATAAACTTTAAAATAAAGACTGCTACAAGAAACAAAGAAACACACTACATAATGATCAAGGGATCAATCCAAGAAGAAGATATAACAATTGTAAATATATATGCACAGAACACAGGAGGACCTCACTATATCAGGCAAGTGCTAACAGCCATAAAGGGAGAAATCGACAGTAACACAATAATATTGGGGGACTTTAACACCCCACTTACATTAATGGACAGATCATCGAGACATTAAATCAGTAAGGAAATACAGGCCTTAAATGACATATTAGACCAGATGAACTTAATTGAAATTTAGAGGACATTCCATCCAAAAGCAGCAGAATGCACATTCTTCCCAAGTGCACACAGAACATTCTCCAGGATAGATCACATCATGGGCCACAAAGCAAGCCTTGGTAAATTTAAGAACATTGAAATGATATCAAGCATCTTTACTGACCACAATGCTATGAGATTAGAAATCAACTACAAGAATAATACTGCAAAGAACACAAATACGTGCAGGTTAAACAATATGCTACTAAACAACCAATGGATCACAGAAGAAATCAAAGAGGAAAAATACCTAAGAGACAAATGAAAATGAAAACATGACGATCCAAAAGCTATGGGATGCAGCAAATCCGGTTCTAAGAGTAAAGTTTATAGCAATACAATCTTACCTCAGGAAACAAGAAAAATCCCAAATAAACAACCTAACCTTACACCTAAATCAACTAGAGAAAGAAGAGCAAAAAAACCCAAAGTTACTAGAAGGAAAGAAATCATGAAGATCAGAGCAGAAATAAATGAAATAGAGACAAAGAAAACAATAGAAGAGATCAATGAAACTAAAAATTGGTTCTTTGTAAAGATAAACAAAACTGATAAACCTTAGCCAGATTCATCAAGAAAAAAAGGAAGAGAGCTCAAATCAATAAAATTAGAAATTAAAAAGGAGAAGTTATAACAGATACCACAGAAGTACAAAGGATCATAAGAGACTACTACAAGCAAACATATGCGAATAAAATTGACAACCTAAAAGAAATAGACAAATTCTTAGAAACGTACAATCCCCCAAAACTGAAGCAGGAAGAAACAGAAAATATGAACAGACCAATCACAGGCATAGAAATTGAAATGTGATTTTAAAACCCCCAACAAACAAAAGTCCTGGACCAGATGGCTTCACAGGTAAATTCTACCAAACATTTAGAGAAGAGTTAACATCTATCCTTCTGAAACTATTCCAAAAAATTACAGAGGAAGGAACACTCCCAAACGCATTCTATGAGGCCACCATCACCTTGATACCAACACCAGTCAAAATATCACATAAAAAGGAAATTACAGGCCAATATCACTGATGAACATAGACACAAGAGTCCTCAACAAAATACTAGCAAACCGAACCCAACAGTACATTAAAAGGGTCATATACCATAATCAACTGGGATTTATCGCAGGGATGCAAGAATTTTTCAATATCCGCAAATCAACCTGTGTGATACACCACATTAACAATTTGAAGATAACAACCATATGATTATGTCAATAGATACAGAAAAAGGTTTTGACAAAATTCAACATCGATTTATGATTAAAAACTCTCCAGAAAGTGGGCATAGAGGGAACCTTCCTCAGCATGATAAAGGCCATATATGACATAGCTAACATCATACTCAGCAGTGAAAAGCTGAAAGCATCTCCTCTAAGAACAGGAACGAGACAAGGATGACCACTCTCACCACTATTATTCAACATAGTTCTGGAAGTCCTAGCCACGGCAATCAGAGAAGAAAAAGAAATAAAAGGAATACAAATTGGAAAAGAAGAAGTAAAACTGTCACTGTTTGCAGATGACATGATACTATACATAGAGAATCCTAAAACTGCCACCAGAAAACTGCTAGAGCTAATTAATGAATTTGGTAAAGTTTCAGGATACAAAATTAATGCACAGAAATCTCTTGCATTCCTATACACTAATGATGAAAAATCTGAAAGAGAAATTATGGAAACACTCCCATTTACCATTGCAACAAAAAGAATAAAATACCTAGGAATAAACCTACCTAGGGAGACAAAAGACCTGTATGCAGAAAACTATAAGACACTGATGAAAGAAATTAAAGATGATACCAACAGATGGAGAGATATACCTTGCTCTTGGATTGGAAGAATCAACATTGTGAAAATGACTATACTACCCAAAGCAATCTACAGATTCAATGCAATCCCTATCAAATTAGCAATGGCATTCTTTACGGAACTAGAACAAATCATCTTAAAATTTGTATGGAGACACAAAAGACCCCGAAGAGCCAAAGCAGTCTTGAGGGAAAAAAACGGAGCTGGAGGAATCAGACTCCCTGACTTCAGACTATACTACAAAGCTACAGTAATCAAGACAATATGGTACTGGCACAAAAACAGAAATATAGATCAATGGAACAAGATAGAAAGCCCAGAGATAAACCCACGCACCTATGGTCAACTAATCTATGACAAAGGAGGCAAGCATATACAATGGAGAAAAGACAGTCTCTTCAATAAGTGGTGCTGGGAAAACTGGACAGCTACATGTAAAAGAATGAAATTAGAACACTCCCTAACACCATACACAAAAATGAACTCGAAATGGATTTGAGACCTAAATGTAAGACCGGACAGTATAAAACTCTTAGAGGAAAACATATGAAGAACACTCTTTGACATAAATCACAGCAAGATCTTTTTTGATCCACCTCCTACAGTAATGGAAATAAAAACAAAAATAAACGAATGGGACCTAATGAAACTTAAAAGCTTTTGCACAGCAAAGGAAACCATAAACAAGACGAAAAGACAACCCTCAGAATGGGAGAAAATATTTGCAAACGAATCAACAGACAAAGGATTAATCTCCAAAATATATAAACAGCTCATGCAGCTCAATATTAAAGAAACAAACAACCCAATCCAAAAATGGGCAGAAAACCTAAAAAGACATTCCTCCAAAGAAGACATACAGATGGCCAAGAAGCACATGAAAAGATGCTCAACTTCACTAATTATTAGAGAAATGCAAATCAAAACTACAATGAGGTATCACCTCACACCAGTTAGAATGGGCATCATCAGAAAATCTACAAACAACAAATGCTGGAGAGGGTGTGGAGAAAAGGGAACCCTCTTGCACTGTTGGTGGGAATGTAAATTGATACAGCCACTATGGAGAACAGTATGGAGGTTCCTTAAAAAACTAAAAATAGATTTACCATATGATCCAGCAATCCCACTACTGGGCGTATACCCAGAGAAAACCATAATTCAAAAAGACACATGCACCCCAATGTTCATTGCAGCACTATTTACAATAGCCAGGACATGGAAGCAACCTAAATGCCCATCGATAGACGAATGGATAAAGAAGTTGTGGTACATATATACAATGGAATATTACTCAGCCATAAAAAGGAACAAAATTGAGTCATTTGTTGAGACTTGGATGGATCTAGAGACTGTCATACAGAGTGAAGTAAGTCAGAAAGAGAAAAACAAATATCGTATATTAACGTATGTATGTGGAACCTAGAAAAATGGTACAGATGAGCCAGTTTGCAGGGCAGAAGTTGAGACACAGATGTAGAGAACAGACATATGGACACCAAGGGGGGAAAACTGTGGTGGGGTGGGGATGGCGGTGTGCTGAATTGGGTGATTGGAATTGACATGTATACAATGATGTGTATAAAATTGATGACTAATAAGAACCTACAGTATAAACAAACAAACAAACAAAACAACTAATACTAAACTTTCATTGGGTTATCTGTATGGAAATATGTTAATATAAATGTTTCAGACATTACGTGAAATTTCTAAAAATCTTATATGTTCTGGTATAATGTTATAAGTCATAATTCTAGTTATTACTTTAAAATGTATATCTCAGAAAAAACTAAATTTCCTTGTCAATTGCACTATTATGAACTTTCATCAAATCTTTAACCATGGTCATTTTTAAGTCTTTTGTCATTTACAGACAGTTCTGGGTGTACTCTGATGCTTTTGCAAATATGTTCCTATAAAAGGGTTTCATCTTCAAGGAATTCATAGAAAAGACTCTGACAAATACACGTTTCTGGTAACTGTACTGCTGAACTGAATGAATAAGCATTTTCAGAACTCTAATGAAAAACTGATGAACTCATAAAAGTGCTAACAAAAGATCAAGATAAAAAAAATTAATTACATGGGACTGAGTGAACTGATGAAGATGATTATAATTTTTGTCACTTTCTGTTTGAATTAAAAAAAAAATCCCACAAGGACTCAGAGGCAAAGAATATAGAAATCAATTTTCACTGCAAAGTAAAGAAGCTGTTACAGTGGAGGATTACTGGACTGAATGTCAATATTATGACATAATATGAGTGTGTTTCGTGTTTGGTAATTGCAATGATTGTTGCTTTTGTTGTGGTCATCCATGTACAATGCTTGGTGTCAGTCTATTTATCTCTTGTAAAAATAAAATACAGTGTGTGTGTGTGAAAAAAAAAAGAATCAAGAACAGATGAATACAAAGGATGATGGACAAAGGACTAACAGATGATGTACAAAACATACGAGCCACTTCTTAATACCCCCAAACCAGAAACAATCCCAATAAATATCCATCATCTGGTAGATATGTATTATATCCATAAAATGGAACACTATTCAACAATAAAAAGGAACAAAGTGCTGAAAAAAAAAAAAAAAGAAAAGAAGTAAAACTGTCGCTGTTTGCAGATGACATGATACTATACATAGAAAATCCTAAAGATGCTACCAAAAAATTACTTGGGTTCATCAATAAATTTGGTAAATTTGCATCTATAGATTCCAGGCAACCCCTATCAAATTAACAATGGTATTTTTTTGCAGATCTAGAACAAACAGATCTTAAAATTCCTATGGAAACACAGAACATCCTGAATAGCCAAAGCAATCTTCAGAAAGAAGAATGGAGCTGGAGGAATCAGGTTCCCTGACTTCAGGCTATAGTATAAAACTACAGTAATCAGAACAGTATGGTACTGGCACAAAGAAGACTTACAGATCATTGGAACAGGATAGAAGGCCCAGAAATAAACCCACACACTTATGGTCAATTAATCTACAACAAAGGAGGCAAGAATATACAATAGAGAAAAGAGAGTCTCTTCAATAAGTAGTGCTGAGAAAACTGGACCACTACATGTAAAAGAATGAAATTAGAACATTCTCTAACACCATATACAAAAATAATCTCAAAATGGATTAAAGACCTAAAAATATGTATATATGTGTATAACTGAGTCACTCTGCTGTGACTCACACAGCAGATTGGCACAACATTATAAATCAACCATACTTCAATAAAAAAAAGAAAAAGAAAAAAAATGGAGTAAAGACCTAAATGTAAGACTGGATACTATAAAACTCTTACAATATAGCATAGGCAGAACACCCTTTGACATACATGACAGGAATATCTTTTTGGACCCACCTCCTAGAGCAATGAAAATTTAAAAAATATAGACGAATGGGACTTAATTAAACCTAAAAGCTTCTGCACAGCAATGGATACCATAAACAAAAAGACAACCCATAGAATGGGAGAAAATATTTGCAAAGGATGCAACAGGCAAGGGATTAATTTCCAAAATCTAAAAACAGCTCATGCAGCTTAATATCAAAAAACAAACAACCCAATTAAAAAAGGGGCAGAAGACCTAAATAGACATTTCTCCAGAGAAGACATAAGATTGTCAATAAGCACATTAAAAGATGCTGAATATTGCTAATTATTAGAGAAATGCAAATCAAAAGTACAATGAGGTGTCACCTCACGCAGGTCAGAATGGCCATCATCAAAAAGTCTACAAACGATAAATGCTGGAGAGGGTGTGGAGAAAAGGGAACCCTCCTACAGTGTTAGTGGGAATGTAAATTGGTACAGCCACTATGGAGAATAGTATGGAGGTTCCTTATAAAACTAAACATAGAGCTACCATATGATCCAGCAATCCCACTCCTGGGCATATATCCAGAGAAAACCATGATTTGCAAAGATACAGGCACCCCAATGTTGACTGCAGCACTATTTACAATAGCCAAGACATGGAAGCAACCTAAGTGTCCATCAACAGATGAATGGATAAAGAAGATGTGGTACATATATACAATGGAATATTACTCGGCCATAAAAAAGAATGAAATAATGCCATCTGTAGCAACATGGATGGACCTAGAGATTGTCATACTGAATGAAGTAAGTCAGACAGAGAAAGACAAATATATGATATCATTTATATGTGGAATTTAAAAAAAGGGTACAAATGAACTTATCTACAAAACAGAAATAGAATTACAGATATAGAAAACAAACTTATGGTTACCAGGGGGTAAGGGGGGGATGGATAAATTGGGAGATTGGGATTGACATATACACATTACCATATATATAAAAGAGATAACTAATAAGGACCTACTGTATAGGACAGGGAGCTCAACTCAATACTCATAATGGCCTATATAGGAAAAGAATCTAAAATCTAAAAAAGAGTGGATATATGTACAACTGATTCACTTTGCTGTACACCTGAAACTAATAAACACTGAAAATCAACTATACTCCAATGAAAATTTTTAAAAAAGGAACTTAAAGACAGGGCAATAGGAGCAAGAATCAAGATGGCACAATAGAAGGATGTGGAGCTCAACTCCTCCCACAAATACATCAAAAATACATCTACAGGTGCAACAATTCTCACAGAATACCTACTGAACACTGATAGAAAATCTCAGATGCCCAGAAATGCAAGGAAGATCTCCCTCATAACTGGGTAGGATGAAAGGGGAAAAAGTAAAAGATAGAAGCAGGACAGGACCTGTGCCCCTGGGATGGAGCTGTGAAAGAGGAAAGGTTCCCACACCCTGGGAAACCCCCTTACCAGAGGCGAGATCAGCCAGGACGGAAAGGGAAATTCAGAGGCTTGGAGGAGAGTGCAAGCAGCCTGTTTGTCTCAGGTTGAACAGAGAGAGAACAGCACAGAGGATCCATGATACTTTGCTGCAGTCCCCAGCCTAAGATGTGTGCCTGCTAGTACATGCAGGGGCTGAGTGCTGAAACAAGCTTCAGAGCACAGACCCAGGGAGAGGACTGGGGTTAGCTGGGTGGAGACAGCCTGAAGGGGCTGGAGTGTGGCATGGGCTGCAACCAGGAGTGTCTGCAGAAGAAGCCCAGCCCGCCATAGAAGCAAAGCACCATTAAGAGGCATATGAAGGGAAGGGTGGGGTCCACCATAGCAGCCTCACTCTTGGTGTGCTCACAGCCACCATGCACTGCCACTGACACCCCACTGTTAATGCGTGTGTGAAGGGAGAGGTGGGGCCTGTCATAGCAGCCCCTTTCTCGGAGCTGCCTCTACAAGCTCTGGGAGCATGCAAGCGCCAGTGCCAGAGGGCTGCCCACGTGCGGATGTGGGGCTGAAAGCAGAGCTCTCTCCCCACAGCTGTGTGATCCACACCACCATGACTGGCTTTGTAAACTCAGCACCTGCAGGACATCAGAGTGGACAATGGGTACTCCTGTGGCTGGGACTGGTCCGGCCTTAGCAGCTATAGTCTTTGTGAGCACATGCACATGAAAGCGGGACCAAGGTTTGGGCTGCTTCCATAGCTCCCATGGTAGGACCAGGCATGCAACTACAGCAGTCCTGGTACCTGATTTCAGTGGATGGGTACCTATGGATCTACGCTGGTGGCTTTGTGAACACAGAGCCTGAAGGACACTGGGGATGATTGCCTGCATTCCCACAGTGGAGGCAGGGCCAGGGATAGTGTGAACAACAGTATACTTTGTAAACCCACACAATGGGTGACAGATGACACCATAGAGTGCACTCCCTGGTGGACAGCTCCAGCGAAGGAATAATCAGTGGCTCCTCTTCCAGAGGGGGCGCTCCAATCCTGCCTACTTAATACTGCAGCTTAGAAATGGATCTAGGGCTTCTACTCCAACAACTAGGGAGCAGACCCTGAGAACCACAGAGCAAAGAGGAGGCCCCATTCAACATCCAGTGCAGGCTCTGGTCACCACAACACCAGTCATACCCCCATCAAGGGGATAATGGCCAGCACAGACTGAGGAAAGAGGCGGCAGGCATAAATACTAAAACAGCCCTTGCACCAAAAATATTAAACCCATGCAAGCTACACAGGGGTCCTTCCACAAAAAAACAGCCCTCCAAGACAATAGACAATTGTTTCTCCTAAATTCATAAAGTAAGAGAAATGTAAGTAAAATGAAGAAGCAGAGGAACCACTCCCAATTTAAAAAATCAAGAGAATTCCCCTGAAAGAACAAACAATGAAAGAGACCTCTTCAGTCTAATAGACATTGAGTTCAAAAAGGAGATAATGAGAATATTGAAGGAATTAAGAAGGGCTACTGATAGAAATGCAGATTACTGTAAAATGAACTAGAAACAATAAAGAGGAACCAAGAAAAATTAGAAAATTCATTTGCCAAGACGAAAGCTGAGCTTAAGGGAATAAATAGCAGATTGAATGATGCAGAAGAATGAATAAGTGATCTGGAAGGTAGGATAATTGAAATCACCCAATCAGAGCAGAAGACAAAAAGCCAAATTGAAAAGAAAAAAAAATGAAAGCAATAAAAGGGACCCATGGGATAATAGGAACCCTTGCATAATAGGGATTCCAGAAGGAGAAGAAAGAGAAAAGGAGATCAAAAATATATTTGAAGAAATTATGGCTGAAAACTTCTCAAACCTAAAGAAGGAAACAGATATCCAGGTACAGGAAGCACAGAGGGCCCCAAACAAGATGAACCCAAACAGAACTACACCAAGACATATCATAATTACAATGGCAAGAATTAAAGATAAAGAGAAGATTCTAAAGGCAGCAAGAAAAGAGTTAATTACAAGGGAACCCCCATAAGGCTATCAGTTGATTTCTCTACAGAAATATTGCAGGCCAGAAGGGAGTGCCTAGATATATTCAAAATTCTGAAAGGGAAAAATCTGCAACCTAGGATAGTCTACCCAGCAAGATTATCATTTAGAATAGAAGGAGAGATAAAGAATTCTCAGACAAGCAAAAACTAAAAGAATACAGCACTACTAAATCTGTCCTAAAAGGAATATTGAAAGGTCTTCTCTAAATAGAAAAGAAGCAAGAATCCACAGGAAAGAGAAAAATCACAATTGGAAAGTAAATCACTTAAATAAGCCAGTGCATCAATTTAAGAACAATAAAAATTTAAAAAATTCTGTGAAAGCGATGATAACCACAATGAACAGCAAAAGGTAAAACATGAAGATGTAAAAGAGCACATCAAAATAATAAAATGCGGGGGAGGGGAGTAAGAAAACAGACTTTTTTTTTCAGAATATGTTTGAGCCTATATGACTACTAGTCTAAAGCAAGCAGATATAGGAAGGGGTTAACATACTTGAAAAACAGGGTAACCACAAATCAAAAACACACTGGATTCACAAAAACCAAAAAGAAGAGAACACAAGCATAACACAAAAGAAAATCTTCAAACTACAAAAGGAAAAACAAAAAGAAAAAGGATCATATAAGAAATAGAAAAGCAACAGGAAAACAAGGATTAAAACAGAAATAAATACATACCTATCAATAATTACCTTAATGGTCAATGGACTAAATGCCCCAATCAAAAGACAAACTGGCAGATTGGATTAAAAAAACAAAACAAAACAAAAAACAAAAAAAAAGAAGCTACAATATGCTGCCTAAAAGAGATCCTCTTGAGGGCAAAGGACACACATATATTGAAAGTGAGGTGATGGAAAAAGATATTTCATGCAAAGAGAAGTGACAAGAAAGCAGGGGTAGCATTACTCATATCAGACAAAATAGTTTAAAACAAAAGCTCTAAAGAAAGATAAAGAAGGACACTATATAATGATAAAAGGATCAATACAAGAAGAGGATATTACACTCATCAACATTATGCACCCAATATAGAAGCACCTAAATATGTAAAACAAATACTTACAGACATAAAAGGAGAAACTGACAGGAATACAATAATAGTAGGAGACTTTAACACTCCACTTACATCAATAGACAGATCTTCTAGACAGAAAATCAATAAGGCAACAGAGATTCTAAATGATACAATAGAACAGTTAGACTTAATTGACATTTTCAGGACATTATATCCAAAAAAAAAACCAAAAAAACCCCAAAACAGAATACACATTTCTTTTCAAGTGCACATGGAACATTCTCTAGGATTGACTACATACTAGGGCACAAAACAAGCCTCAACAAATTTAAGAGTATAGAAATTATTTCAAGTATCTTTTCTGACCACAATTGTGTGAAACTAGAAATCAACCACAGAAAAAGAAACAAGAAAAAAACAATCACATGGAGACTAAATAACATGCTACTAAAAAACCAATGGGTCAATGATGAAATCAAAGAGGAAAAAAAAAATCTTGAGACAAATGACAATGATATCACAACCATACAAAATCTATAGGATTCAGCAAAAGCAGTTCTTAGAGGGAAGTTCATAGAGATACAAGCCTTCTTTAAGAAACAAGTAAAATCTCAGTTAAACCACCTAACCCACCACCTAAAAGAATTAGAAAAAAAGAACAAAAACTAAAGTCAGCAGAAGGAAGGAAATAATAAAGTTCAGAGAGGAAATAAAATAGAGATTAAAAAATTAATATAAAAAATCAGTAAAACCAAGAGCTGGTTCTTTAATAGGGTAAACAAAATTGACAAATCTCTGGCCAGGCTCACGAAGAAGAAAAGAGAGAGGACCCAAATAAACAAAATAAGAAATGAGAGAGGAGAAATTACAACCAATATTGCAGAAATACAAAAACCATAAGCGAATACTATGAATAATTATATGTCAACAAATAGGACAACCTTAAAGAAATGGACAACTTTCTAGAAACACACAGCCCACCAAAACTGAATCAAGAAGTTATAGATTATTTGAACAGATCAATCACTAGAAGTGAAACAGAATCTGTAAGAAAAACAAAAAACAAAAAAAACCAACTTCCTACAAACAAAAGTCCAGGATCAGATGGCTTCACAGGTAAATTCTACCAAACATAAAAAGAAGAACTTACACTGATCCTTCTCCAACTCTTCCAAAAGATTGAGGAGGAGGAAATAGTCCCAAAGACATTCTAGGAAGCCCCCAACACCCTGATACTAAAACCAAAGACACTACCAAAAAATAAAATTACAGGCCAATATCTTTGATGAATATAGCTGCAAAAATTCTCAGCAAAATATCAGCAAACCAAATCCAACAATACATAAAAAAGATCATGCACCATGACCAAGCTGGATTCATTCCAGGGTCACAAGGATGGTTTAACATTTGCAAATCAATCAATGCGATAGACCATGTCAACAAAAGAAAAGCCAAGAACCACATGATCATCTCCATAGATGCAGAAAAAGCATTTGATAAAATTCAACACCCATTCATGATAAAAATGTTTACCAAAGTGGGATTAAAAGGAACATATCACAACATAATAAAAGTTATTTATGACAAGCCCAGAGCCAATATAGTACTCAACAGTGAAAAGCTGAAAGCCTTCCTGCTAAAATCTGGAACAAGACAAGGATATCTACTCTCACCCTTTCTATTCAACATGGTATTGGAAATCCTAGCCACAGCAATCAGACAAGAAAAAGAAATAAAAGGTATCCAAAGTGGAAGGAAGAGGTAAACTGTCATTATATGCAGATGACATGATACTATATGTTGAAACCCTAAAGACTCCACACAAAAACTTCTAGATCTAATCAACGAATTCAGCAAGGTAGCAGGAAACAAGATTAACATACAGAAATTGGTTGCATTTCTTTACACTAACAATGCAGTATCAGAAAGGGGATGTAAACAAACAATCTCTTCTAAAATTGCATCCAGAAAGGGGATGTAAACAAACAATCCCTTTTAAAATTGCATCCCCCCCCCCAAAAAAAAAAAAAAAAAGACTTAGGAATAAGCCTCACCAAGGAGGTGAAAGACTTATATGCTGAGAACTACAAAACATTAATAAAGGAAATTGAAGATGATTCAAAGAAATGGAAAGAAATCACATGCTCTTGGATTGGAAGAATTAACATTGTTAAAATGGCCATACTACCCAAAGCAATCTACAGATTCAATGAGATCCCTATCAAATTACTCATGTTTTCACAGAACCAGAACAAATAATCCTAAAATTTATATGGAACCATGAAAGACCCAGTATTGCCAAAGAAATCCTGAGGAAAATGAACAAAGCAGGAGGCATAACCCTCTCAGACTTCAGACAATACTACAAAGCTACAGTGAAGAAAACAGTGTGGTCTTGGCACAAAAACAGACATACGGATCAATGGAACAAAATAGAGAGCCCAGAAAAAAACCCACACAGCTACAGTCAATTAATCTTTGACAAAGGAGGCAAGAATATAAAATGGGAAAAAGACAGTCTCTTCAGCAATTATTGCTGGGAAAGTTGGACAGCTGTATGTAAATCAATGAAGTTAGAATACACCCTCACACCATACACAAAAATAACCTCAAAATGGCTTAAAGACTTTAACATAAGATATGACACCATAAGACTCCTACAAGAGATCATGGGCAAAACATTCTCTGACATAAATTGTACCAATGTTTTCTTAGCTCAGTCTCCCAAGGCAATAGAAATAAAACCAAAACTGAACAAATAGGACCTAATCAAACTTACAAGCTTCTGTACAGCAAAGGAAACCATAAACAAAACAAACACATACTGAATGGGAGAAAATATTTGCAAATGATGCCACCAACAAGCACTTAATTTCCAAAATATACAAACAGCTCTTACAACTCAACAACAAAAAAACAAACAAGTCAATCAAAAAATGTGCAGAAGACCTAAATAGACATTTCTCCAAAGAAGACATACAGATGGTCACTAGGCACATGAAAAGATGCTCAACACCACTAATTATTAGAGAAATGCAAATCAAAAGTACAATGAGGTGTCACCTCACACCCGTCAAAATGGCCATCATCAAAAAGTCTACAAATGAATGCTAGAGAGGGTGTGGAGAAAAGGGAACCCTCCTACAGTGTTGGTGGGACTGTAAATTGGTGCAGCCACTATGGAAAACAACATGGAGGTTCCTCAAAAACTAAAAGTAAATGATCCAGCAATCCCACTTCTGGGCATATATCCTGGCAAAACTATAATTCGGGGCTTCCCTGGTGGCGCAGGGGTTGAGAATCTGCCTGCTACTGCAGGGGACACAGGTTCGAGCACTGGTCTGGGAAGATCCCACATGCCGCGGAGCAATTAGGCCCGTGAGCCACAACTACTGAGCCTGCGCGTCTGGAGCCTGTGCTCCACAACAAGAGAGGCCACGACAGTGAGAGGCCCGTGCACCGCGATGAAGAGCAGCCCCCGCTTGCCGCAACTAGAGAAAGCCCTCACAGAAACGAAGACCCAACACAGCCAAAAATAAATAATAAATAAATTAAAAAATTTAAAAAAACAAAAAAAAACAAAACTATAATTCGAAAAGATACATGCACGTCTATGTTCATAGCAGCACTATGTACAATAGTTGAGACATGGAAGCAACCTAAATGTTCATCAACAGCTGGATGGATAAAAAAGATGTGGTATATATATGTACAATGGAATCCTACCCAGCCACAAAAAAGAGTGAAATAATGCCATTTGCAGCTACATGGATGGACATAGAGATTATCATATTAAGTGACTTAAGTCAGAGAAAGACAAATAGCATATGATATCACTTATACATGGAATCTAAAATATGACCAAATGAAATTATCTACAAAACAGAGGCAGACTCACAGATATAGAGAACAGACTTGTGGTTGCCAAGGGGGAGGGCGGGTAGGGAAGGGATGGATTGGGAATTTGGGATTAGCAGATGCAAACTATTATATATAGAATGGATAAACAACAAGGTCCTACTGTATAGAACAGGGAAACTATATTCAATGTCCTGTAATAAATCATAATGGAAAAGAACATGAAAAAGAATATATATATAGATATAACTGAATCACTTTGCTGTGCAGCAGAAATTAACACAACATTGTAAATCAGCTATACTTCAATTAAAAAAAAAAAAAAGACAGGGCAATGGAATTTATCCAAACCGAAGTACAGAGGGAAAAGAGGCTGAAAAAAATTAACATAACTTCAGGATCCAGTAAGTCAGTATCAAGGGGTCTAACATATGTGCAACTGAATCCTATGTATATGGGGGCAAGGTGTGAGTTCATAAATAATAATTGAAGAAATTATTTATTTATTTATTGAAAAATAATTTGAAGACCAAAATGTATCCAAATGTTCTCAAAATATTAAAGTCATTGATCCAGTAACGTCAATGAACTGCAATTAGGATAAACAAAAAGAAAATTCTATGAAGACACTTTATAACCAAACTGCTAAGGAGTAATAAGAGAAAAAAATCTACAAAACAGCCAGAGAACAAAACACTCATAATGAATAGGAAAAAAAAAATTATTGTGGACTTTTCATCCAAAGCTAATCAGAATAAAATGAAGGCTCATCTTCCATTACAAATACATTTGGAACTTTACTTTCAGAGACTTAATGGCAGAAACACCAGGGAATACGTGTGATAGAGTAAAAGTTAAAACCAGGCAAAGAATCCCTTGTAAAGTATGTCACAGCTGTACAGCATTGGTCCAATTTCTGCTACATTTATAGTCCTGGCCTGTTCCTGCTATTCACAGTGCTGACCTTGGGCGACAGCAATGTCCTGAGGAGTCCCGTGTCATTCATCTACATTTTCATTCAACATAAAAAGAGAAATAGCATTTATCACGGTCTGCTTGTGGCCTGGATAGCGCATTTGTAAAGGAATGTGAAAAAGGGCTTCTTTCTTTCTCAGTTTCAGCTGGAGTCCCAGTTGCTGCCAGTCAAGTGGTCCCTGCCAAGTGCTGGTGAGGCCCCAGGGCTAAAGTAAGGCACTGGGACCCTGTACGGGCCCTGCCACGGGTACGTGGAAACAGCTTTTGTAACCCTGTAGCCCACTGCCTGGAAAGAGGGTATATAATAGGTGGTAAGGTGAGGAAAGGACTCTCCTGGAGTAAACTTTAGTCAGGCTGCTCTAAACTCTCTAGGCGTTGACCTTGGTGACTGTCCTTGTCGGGCTTGCAAGTTGCAGCAAGATTCTTGCTCAGACAGATTAGAGGGAAACCCTTACCCTCAATATCTGATCACCCGGGCCTGCCTTCAGCCAGACTCCTGTGGAGTCAGTTTAACCTTGTCCTTTTCCATCCACTGACCCCACCCTGCTTCTTGGCTGTAAAGCCCCACTTGTCCCTGCTTTATGCAGAATTGAGCCCAGTTCTATACTGAAGACTCTCTCCTTCTATTGCAATAGTGGTGAATGAAATCTGGTTTTGCCACTTTACTACTGTTCAGCTCTGGTTTTCTTTAACAGGAGGGTACTCCTTACTTCCCACCCATCTCCCACAAAGGAGGGAGGGACATAGTTACCCCTCACCAGGGAGGAGGCTTCAAGCCAAGAGGGATTTACCTGTGCTGTGTGGAGTTCCTGGAGTACAAGAACGAGTGCCACATGGAGGTGTGAAACTTCCTATAGGCAATAGGCTCAGTGAGGGCGACTGCAGTGGCTCTCTTGAGAGGGCTCTTTGGGGAGGGACCTCCACATAATGTCATCTTTGTCATAATGGGACATATTGTGGACCCTGTTGCACAGCCAGCTTGGGGTCATCTTGGATCCTAGCAAGAGGACTGCCTGCACTGGTATTATGGGATAAAAGGAGCTGAATTTGCAGATGCCCAAGATTGGGAGAGAGACATTAGGTAGAGGAAAAGCATGACCCCCTCAAGGGCAATGCACATGGAGGGCCCTGGTGGATTGGGGGCCTCCTATGTGTCAGACACAGATACAAAGGAAGAGGGAAAGGGGAGCAGGAGCTTCCAAAATGGACCAGGAACAAGAGAGTTACAAAAGTGAAGAAAACAAAATCTTTGTGTCATGCTTGGACAGGAAGAGAATTCATATTTTAGAGTTTCTCCAATGAGCTTTGGGGAAAGAAGGAGACATTTTACATGGCCAGAAAAGTCAACTACTCTCAGTCATGTGTCCCCAAGCTTTCTGGTTAACTGTGGTCACGCTCTACTTGGCTCTGGGTCCCATTGCATCTATTAGGTCAGGATGAGTGTCCAGGGGTTTTCCATTGATTCCACAGGGAGTAGGTAAATGCCTCCCCACTTAGAATCATGGAAAATGAACAGCAGCGCAGGAATGGAATTCAGAGATGACTCAACAAAGTCCTTCATTTAACAGTTGAGGAGAGGGGCTTCCCTGGTGGCGCAGTGGTTGAGAATCTGCCTGCCAATGCAGGGGACACAGGTTCGAGCCCTGGTCTGGGAAGATCCCACATGCCGCGGAGCAGCTGGGCCTGTGAGCCACAACTACTGAACCTGCGTGTCTGGAGCCTGTGCTCCGCAACAAGAGAGGCCGCGATAGTGAGAGGCCTGCGCACTGCGATGAAGAGTGGCCCCCACTTGCCGCAACTAGAGAAAGCCCTCGCACAGAAACAAAGACCCAACACAGCCAAAAATAAATATAAAAATAAATTAAAAAAAAAAAAAACAGTTGAGGAGACTGAGCACATAATGGAAAGTCTTTTGGCCAATTTCTCAGTCTTCTACGTGGATGATCTGACTGAGGGAAAAAAAAAGAAGTGGAAGACAAGACCTCAGGTGTTCTGGAAATTCAAGGACTGGTTTGATTGGTTTTATTCTAGAAATATCATTTGGGTTGTTTTCTAGAGATGCAACTTTCCAGGAGGTTACAAAGAAATTACCCTCTGGTGGGTGGCTTTGGTTCTCCCTTTCTATTCTTCTAGCAGCCAGGAAGGACCCAATCTAACTCCTACATATTAGGAAAGGTTACCACTGCATCCAGACATACTCTCGGCTCTCTCAGACAGACTCAGGTGAGCACCAGCGAGACTCAGTCTCTGTCTCTGTCTCTCTCTTGCCTGCCACCCTCCGACCACCAATTTTCTCTCTTGCTTCTTCCATCCCCCACCCCACCTCATTCTAATTCTCTCTCTCCTCCCTCCCTCCCTGTTTCCCTAATGGTCTTCACTGAATTGGCTTTTCTCTGAATCCCAAGCAACAGGAATGAAAAGCCCCAGGTTCTCATGGCCCGTTTTGTTCTGAGCTATTTAAATTACTTAAGTCTAATCACCTTAGAAAAAAAGACCTTCTGTATGGTTTAGGCCTGTTTACCAGGTGTGTTTGTGTTTGTCTGCATGGACCCCATGGACTATCAGGGGTACCTGGCCTTCCAGTTGATGCCATTTTCTCCCCTCAATGACTACATGCAGGAGGGTTGAGCAGGATGCTGGCATTTCTCGTTCCTGCTATAAAATATTCTACCAAGGCTCTAGGCTGTTGCGTTTAGGCAGGGAATACTTGCCAACCGAAAGCCGACATCAATTTGTGAGAAATGATCACACCCACCACATTGTCAAATCCAGTATGAAATGGCTTGCGAATAAATAATGCCTGAGAGGGGATTTAAGGTTAGGAGGCACCTTGAAGGCAGAAAATATTTCCACATTTGTTTCCCCCAAACCTGCTTTCCAGGTTTGGTTAAAGTGGTCACATTCTTCTTGGTCCTGGGGTCCAAGGCCAAGGAGTGTATCCTTAGGTAAATCAGAGAAATTTCTTCTCCATGGAAACCTGCCTATAAATCAGGAATCCTACCTGCCCTGCTGACTTCCCAGGGGCCATTCGGAGGCAGAAACAGGATGAGCTTGCCCAGTGCTACCAAGTGTGAGGGCCTTTCTAGCTGACCTCTGTGGCTGCCCCAGGGCCTGACTTCTCTTATCTACCATTTCGCACCACTCCGACCCGGGCCATCTCAACAGGCCAGCAGCAAGTCCCCGTCTAAGGAAGGAAGCAGGAAGGAGGCAGATCACAGCTATGACTTTTATGATGTGCTTTATGGTTTCCAAATCACTCTGGTTTTTACAGCAATTCTTCCTTTAGAGAAGGAATCACTATTCTCTTTTCATTCCCTGGCTGGAGAGGCAAATCACTCACAACATACCTGATTTGCTCAAGGCTCCACTGGAGATGGCAAAGCTGGGGTTGGGATCCTGTTTCCTCTGAGTCCAGTTCCTATGACCTGTCCTCAGAGGCACTGCATGCTGTTCCCTCACTGCCGAGCAGGCGCTCCTGCCTCGAGGGGACATGGCCATTCTTCCTGCTTTCCTTCCCCTCTCCCTCCCCGACAACTTCATGCCCGAGGAACGGCACAGAGGCGGTGGCTGACGGGAGAGATGGTCAGGCTCATTCTGAAGTTCAGACTCAGCTTCTCATTGTTTGGAGGCCTGAAGGTAAATTTTTGCACAAGGGAAGTAAAGAAAATAAACAACTCAGTTCTCGCCAACTGTTCTCCAAGGCACATCCGCTTACCTGAAAGACAAAAATATAAGGTGAGTTACCTGTTCGGGCGGCGTCTGTGCCCAGCAAGGACTGAAACCTTCTACCACGTCTTGTGAAACCTGAGCAAACGGAGGGCCTGCTAGGCCCTGGGGCTTTATGTACTCGGCTTACTTGATCGAAGCCACCTGAGTTAACCAAAGCCCAGCGAGCTAAATCCACAATCACACACTCCGATGCCTTCAGGGATGAGGCAGATGAGGCACAGGTGAGGCACAGGGTGTATATGAAAGAAGTCAGAGGCCTGGGTTGATCTAGCAAGTGAAGTCTAGCCTAAGGCCTTTCAAAAATCCATTAGCAAACAATAATGACAAAAGCAGACAAAGAACAAAATTCTAGGTAATTTTTCTCAATTCTTAAAAGAAAATTGTTGAAAAGTATAAGCAAGTAAACATCAGAGCAAGGTTTCTCAAGTATGAGGCATCTTTTCTCTTTTTCCCGTTTCCCTCCTTAATGACTGGAAATCTCTCTGCCGTGGCTACCTGTGCAGGCAGACACCATCTCATGCCACCTGTGCTTCACCTGTTCCGGGTTTCCGCCACGCCCTCCCCCTCATGAAGGTGCTCCTCGCCCGACTTGTGTAACAGCACCCCACGCTGGTCTCTACCACCAGCCCTCTTGTGGGTGTTTTAATAACTTACTTTCTCCCTAAGTAATATATATTCACTACAAAAAGAAAAAGAATTGTGAAAAGTATAAACACAATAAAAGATCTCATAATCAGGCAGAACCCCTGTTAACATTTTGACATATTTCCTCATGGTCCTTGTAAGGATTCTCCAGCACACCATCACTGGGATTACTCTCTGTAGCTAATTCTGTGTGCTGCTTTTACTACTTTGTGTTTCCCCACGTCATGAAACTTTCTTGGAAATAGTTAATATACGCATGCCTCTATTTTGTCCTTGCCTGTAATGAGTTGTTGAGGAAATAAAATTAGAGAGTATCTGCAAAAGTGTTCAGTAAGTTGAAATATGCTTCAGAATTATATCGTACTTATATTGTTTTGTGCCTGTTTCCCACCAGCGTGTGCCTATTTATCTCTGTTCCCCTCATCCTTACCTCTTTACCCATCACAAATAGTACAATGAGGAAATCTGTTAAAATAGTACCAGATCAGATGTATTGTAAATACCCAAGATTTTCCTAGAAGAATCCAGATATTGTGACAAAACTGGACCTAGAGAGTCAGGAACCAGGGTTAAAGTACAGGTTCTGCCAGTAACCAGCTCTGGGCTATGAGAAAACCCTTTATTCTTACAGACCTAAACGTGTCAAACTTGTCAAACATATGAGATAATCTCTCTCCTAACTACATTATGTGGCTGGGCAAGGATACCAGTAAGACAGGAGATATGAATTTGCTTTTAAAATTATGAAAACAAGGGCTACTTGATTTCAAAGCTTCATCCTGGACCACGGGAAACATGGACCTTCTCCTTGAGGCTCCCACTAACTAACCAGGTCAATTACCTCATTAGTAAAATGAGAACACTGACCTAGGGTTTTTGGGAAAAGTTCTTCCAAACCTTATCTCCTATGATCCAGTGACTTTTTAAACATTTTTTTGAAAAATGAGGACTCAGCCTCTTGCCTTTCATGAAGCTGTCTGCTGCTTTGTTGGATCAAGTGGGAAAAACTGAAATGAGGAAAAGAAAATATAAATTTGCAGTAATAGCTTTGCTATTTGCCCTGATTATGTACGTATCCTAATTCCACACCTGATCATCTTTTGCAAGAGAAGGGCAGGAGCTTTCCACACCCCATCCCTTGAGGGAGGCTGTTTTTAGAAAGTGCTGGATCAAGAATGAGGCAAAGCAGCTGTGCACCAAAGCCGGGAGTATGGCGGGGGAAAGCCAGACAGTGGTGTTGACTTCTTAACTCAGTGCATCTTTCAGGTTTCTATCTCTTGAAAACTGTTTAGCTAGGCCTCATTCTGTTACAGCTGAGGGAATCCCCAAATTGCTTGCCTTCTAAGAATTTCATTCTTCTCAGGCAGAAAGACAGATAGTGAGACCAACTGCTTGCAAAAATGGCTCCAATTTCCCCTCTCTCCCTGTACCCCCATCATTTGCAATGTGATTTCATAGCTCTTCCCATAAAAATTGTGCTATTTTCCCTTCCCCTTGCACCGGGTCTCACCTTATGACTTGCACTGGCAACAGAATGCAGGGGGGAGTGATGGTTGCCAGTTCCCAGCCTGGGCCTTAGGAGGCATTGTGTGCTTCCTGTTCTCCCTCTTGGGGTCTTTATCTTCCACATGAACACCAGCCCCAGCCGGGCTAGCTTGCTGGAGGATGAAACTTGGAAAAGAGCCCCATTGTCCCAGCTGAGGTCATCCTAGATCCACCTTCAGCCAGCTGACCTCCCAAAAAGGCCAGAGAGGCCAGCTAAGATCAGTTGAGCTCCCAGTGCAACTGCAGACTCGTGAGCAATAATACACACTTATTGTTTTAAGTCACTGAGTTTTCCACCTTTGTTATGCAGCAATGTAATAATTGATACATATGATATGAACTTGCTGAATCTTAAAATGGAAGGGCCTTTAAGTGGGGAAATGAGTTACATTGTAATTATGCAAGAAGGAGCACTAGATGAGAACAAGGGAACTTGAGTCTTAGGCCCTGTTCTGCCAATTCTTTGGGCACGTGATCTTGAATAAGAAACAATTCTCTCTTATTCTTAGTTTCCTTACATTAAGAAACGGCATACTGATCGATTGCCTGTCTAACTATTAATAACTGGGTTGCTGTAAGGATTAAATGAGATAATTTGCTTGCAAACGAAACCTGTAATTAAAAGGGTGTGTTATAACTCTCAATAGCAAAAAAAAAACAGTGAGTCAAGAATAATTATAATACTTAAAATACACAGGTGAAACTCTGCACTATAATAGGAAACCTGAAGCTCTTGTGGACAGGAAGACTGGAAAGTATTCCCATATCTCGTGTCTGCTTTCATGTTAGGAAGTGACTTGTCCAACTTGAGGAAAAGTGGCATAGAACCAGAGGAAGAAAGACACAGAAGATCTAATCACAATCAGTCCAGATACACTCAGGACAGTGTCCTAGAGCAGGAAAATCTGGGCTCCGGATCACGCATACATGGGTTCAAATTCAAGGGCCTCCCTTTCTGTACTTTAGTGGCATGATCAACAAAATGATACTGTCTCAGCAAATCAATCTATATTTAATTTAATGATAAGAAACCTATCATGAATTTCTGAGTGTCAACTCAGTGTAGCATAGTTACCTTTTTTAGGAGACACTGCTAGGAAGAGCACAGGCTTTAGTGTTTGATAAACCTGGTTAACATTGAGTTCTAGCTCTGCCTTGTGAGCTTTATAGCTTTTTAGATGCTATAAATGGCCCCGCCAAGCCTCAGGGCTTATCTCTAATGTGGTGATAATAGGAATCTGAAACTTGTAAGTTTACACTAGAACACATGCTCCTTAAGAGATATTTTTTTCTACTTCATTCATTGTCATATCCTCAGGGCTGAATGCCTGACACATGATAAATGCTCAGGAAATATTTATAAAATTAAGAAATTGGGAAATTAGTTGAACTGATCTCTGCAACATACCTAACTCAATACATGGAATATACTAAAATTTTTCTCACTAATTTTACATTGTTATAAATTAAAACACCCTTTTGGAACTGGCTGGCTTGGAATGAGAGTTTTCACTGCATCTTCTTTTGTACATTTCAAGTTGTATACCATGTAAATGTATTAATTAGGTTTTTAAAGGGTCATTAGAAGTTGAAACAGCAAAAGGACCTCTTCAGGGACCCGTTATAGAGTAGAATCTCATCTAGTTAAGCCTGTGGCACTTAGAGTCACTTGCGATGCCCATAATGAGAAGCAAGTAGCCCTTTTCCTTGCCCCGCCCCCAGCCTCTTCTTAGCAATTGGCTCTAGTTCTGTGTGAATGGGTTGCCCTAAAAAGATCTTGGAACATTTAAAACTCTATAAAGAAGGCAAGTGTTCAACCTTCTCTCTGGGAGACAGGCAGGGTCTGAGCTCTTGTTCCAGTGTTCTGGGGGACGGCAGAACGTGAAGCTGAAATCTCCATCAGAGTCAAGCCAGGACTTAGGAAGTAAGGGCATGAGTCCTGGTGACGCTCCACCCAGGGAATCCTGAGTTGCAACCAACAGCAAGAGTGAGTCATGCTGGGACTTCCCTGGTGGCACAGTGGTTAAGAATCCGCCTGCCAATGCAGGGGACATGGGTTCGAGCCCTGGTCTGGGAAGATCCCACATGCCGCGGAGCGACTAAGCCTGTGCGCCACAACTACTGAGCCTGCGCTCTAGAGCCTGTGAGCCGCAACTACTGAGCCCACGTGCCACAGCTACTGAAGCCCGCGTGCCTAGAGCCCATGCTCCGCAGCAAGAGACGCCACCGCAATGAGAAGCCCGTGCACCGCAAGGAAGAGTAGCCCCCGCTCACCGCCAACTAGAGAAAGCCCACATGCAGCAACGAAGACCCAATGCAGCTAAAAATAAATAAATAAACAAACAAACAAACAAACAAAACATGCTTTAAGAAAAAAAAAAAAGAGTGAGTCATGCTGGTGTGGACTGAAAACTGTTGCTTGCAATTCCAGTTAAACAGTGAAGGTTGCCCTCCATGAGCCATCAGTCACTGCAGCTGCCCCCAGTGGTGTGCTCTGAGTGGAATTCAGGATGGAGAAAAAGAGGATACTGGCCCTAGAGTGTTAGGATGCATATAAAGGAATAATTTCAATGAGCCCAAACTCTTGCATCTTCCCATAAAAAGAAAGGCACTAAAATCATAAACTTGAGATGTCTGGGTTTTTTTGTTTTTTTTTTTTGTGACTAGCAGTAATCTTTTGATGTTTGACTACATGGTTTTTTTCCAGCAAAAACTCCTATATATCCTCATTCTTTCCTTATCTTTTGGGAACAGTCCCTAAGAGCTATCTGAGAGGCTGCCTTCCCAGGGTAGAGTCCTCAGTTATGCCTCGAATAAAACATTCTCAACTTTTAGGTTGTGAGTTATTTCTTCCTGTTGAACCTGGAGACATTCCAACTAACGCAAAGCATATCAGGGAGAAGAGTAGGGAAGGGCTGAGAGTCTGGGTTCCCACACTCTTATTTCTTGCTACTCACCTACTGAGAAAGGCAGAAAGGCTTCCCTTTTCTTAAACCGTCCATTCTCCAGAAAATGCTCCGGATTGAACATGTCGGGGGTGGCCCACTCTGCGGGGTCCCTGTGCAGTGCAGTCAGGTTGGTCAGGACCATGGTCCCCTGGAGAAGGCAGCAAGGACTCAGGTAAGACTTGATCCACACAACACACATATGCAGAGGGGTGGCAGTCCCCCCGGCTCCCACACCAAGGCTGATAGCACCCTAAACTCCCTCAGCCTCCCCAGTCCGCTCCCTCTGAGCCCAACCCCTAGGACCCTGCTCTTTGCCATGGGACAGCTTACCATGATGGACTGGAATTGTCTGCTGGGAATTTTACCTGGGGAAGTGTGACTACTGACTGCAGAATGGATCTCTGCAGGGACTTGTCAGTGTATAATTTGGGAGGGAACATGTATGCATCAATAAGAGAAAAATGTGACATCTCCCACTCTCTTCCCTCCAATGTCTAGTCCGTTCTACAGAGAGTTTAATAATAGAATGAGGTCGCCCAGTGAAAGGAACCACTATCCTTCCAGATACATAACAAGAAACCCAGGAGTCCTCCTTAGTGCCTCCCTTTCCCTCATTCTGCCTTCATCCAGTCCTTAAGCTAGGCTGGTCAACTGTACTTGAAATTTCTCTTGATTCTGTCACCTCCATTTTATGTCCACCACTGCCCTCTGGTCCAGGCTACCACCTGGCTTGGTTATACTCCTATAATAGCCCTAACTATGCCCATTCCTCTCTTCCCCTTCAATGTGCTCCACACACTGAAAGCAGAGTTAGCTTTAAACATGATTTAATCATTCCACACCCGTCCACCCACCACACCTGGAACCTGATAGATACTCTTCAGTAGCTCCCATCACTCTTAGATTAAGGACACATCACCTGCTCCCTGTCTGAGCGACCCTCCTTCTGCCTGCACTCCCACTATATCAAGCTTCCTTCAGTTTCTCAAACATGCCACATGTTCCCACTCATTTCTGTGCCTTTTTACATGCTGTTCACATTGCCTGAAATGTCCTTCCTCTCCACTCTGTCATCGAGTTAACTCTTAATCATCCTTTAATCCTCAGCTCAAACATCACTTCCTTTGGGAAGTCTTCTCTGCCTGCTCTGGCTCCCACTCCTCATGGCAGCTAGCTTGCATCTTTCTAAAAGCCAGTGAGTTTTTTCCTTTGGGCAGTTACCATGGTTTGTACTTATAAACTCGCATGATTATTTTCCTCTGAGTTGTTTTCTGAGCCCTGAAAGTTTTAGGTGCTTAATGAACATCTGATGAATTAATAAAGAATAATAACTGCTATTTTGAGCACTTTCTATAGTCAGCACAAGGCTAAATATTATACATGCATGACCTCATTACATGTTCACCTGTGAGGTGGATTTAAATGCACTTTTACAGATAAAGAATTTGAAGCTCTGAGAGGTTGAATAAGATGCCCAAAGTCACAGGGTGGGAGGAAGTAGAACGATGATTTGAATTAGGATGTTTGACATCAGTTATGACTCCTAGCCTCTACAATGTATAGTCAATGGGATCTCGCAGTTCCCAGGATGATAATTCCAGTCAATATTAAAAATCAATGTTAGAACAAGTCTGTTGAGCTGGGATGATTCCCTGGAGCTAAATGAATTGCTATAAAAATGCAAAGATCACCTGTGAGATAATTTACCTCAGCCTTCACCCACAAGATGATCAATCAGCAAGAAAATAGTAAATGCAATTGCTGCAGGAATAGCTGCTTTTCCTGGCTCTGCAGGGATGGTGACTAAGGGGTGTCCAATGCGGAAGCTCCTCTGGCTTTGCCTTGAGATCATCCCCAGGTACAACAAACAGAGCAACTTAGACAAACTGGATCTAATGGATCCAAAGAGGTCCACCAAGGTGGAGAAAGGAAAGAACTGTAAATGTGCAGTGTGCAGAGAGGACACTAGGGGGCACAGGAGAGCTGCCTGCTGAGATCCTAAGAGTGGTGGGCAGAGTGAGAGCAGAATTTCCTTTGTGAGGACCGGGAATTTAAGAGGGACCCACTAAGGAATATTTCAGGGAGACTCTTTTAAAGTCAAAGTAAAGCAACTCCTGTGGAGAGAACATGGTGTAGTACAAAAAAGATGAGCCTGGGAATCAGAACAGTTCTGTTCCTGGAACCCAACTCTTGCCACTGTAGCTGAGAGATCTTATGCAAGATTAATTACTCTCTGAGCCTCGGCTTCCAAACTTATAAAATGAGGATAACAGAAGTATTCTGAAGACTGGCTAAGACATTTTAAATAACCTATATAGTCCATGGAACATAATCCTATTTAAAAAGCATTGGTTCCTTTCTCTCCTTTTCTGATATTTAATACTGCACACAATTGGATTGCTTTCCCTTGTGAGACAGTCCCATCAAGGGGCTGTAAGTCAAAGCTGGAAAAATACCAGTGGGGATATTATGTTAGAAACACCAGCATCAATGTGATGTTGGCCCAGGAGGTCTCAAATGTCCCTTCATATTTCAACATTCTATAACTCAGGATTATGAAGCAGAATTTTCTAAAGTAAGTCTGGCAGGTCCCTATCCTGTAAGAAGGATACAGGCTTTGCCTAAACACAGTTGACCTAGGAATCCCCCTTCCCCTCCGTAACACCTATTAGCATCCAGTTGAACTAATTTTCTAAGATCATACCCAGGGAACAAAACTAGTATTTCATCAGGCATAATATATATCTCTCTCCCTATTTAAGTGATTCTCTAGGACAAGAACACATGTTACTTTTCCAATTGAGATTCCCACCATTTACAATTATGAACTTGGAGATCTGAGGCTGTGAATGAGCCCCTAATTACCTTGGGCAGGTGGTATCCACCCAGGGTGGTGTCCACTGTCACCTCTCTGGGCACATTCATGGGGATGATGTTTCCCATTCTCTGCACCTCGTGGATGACAGCATTGGTGTAGGGCATGGACTCTCGAGCTGCCGTGCTCGGCTGCTGTGACTGGCCAAGCACCCTGTCGATCTCAGCTTGGACTTTTTCTGGAAAAGCAGAGGAGGTTCTATTATTCTATTATTCCATAACTTTCCTTGAGCCTCGTTAAGTTAAGGAATGGAATAACCAGGATCAAACTGGCTAAAGTTATCGTAGGCTCTCTAGACTAGCTCCTCAGGGAGGTATGTGAGTGGAAAGTGGGCCCTGGTGTGAGACAAATTTGGAGGCAAACTCTTGCTCTACAACATTCCTGCTGCACGTTACTGAAATTCTTTGAGCCTCAGTTTGTTCTTCTTATTCGTTAGGATAAATCCACTTCCGCTTTAGGATGTTTTGAGATTTACATGAACTGATTTAGGGAAGCAACCAACAAATGAAAAAAAATCCCATTAATTGTGCCCCAATACCTGTTTTCTTCTTTTTCTACAAAAATAGATATTTTAGCTGGATACCTGGTTGCACAGCTAAAGACTACATTTCCCAGATTCCCCTGTGACTAAGTTCTGGCCAACAGAATGTAAGTAGAGGGGATGTTTAATACTTGGAAGAGGCCCTTAAAGGAAGGGTGTGTGCTTCCTCCTCCTTCTTCCCTTCCTACTGGTGGAAAGGCAACCTTAGAGGTGAGCCATCTTTGACAGTGCCAACAAGGGCACCATTCTAGATACAGCAGAGCAACACAATGGAAAGAGCTTGGACCCCCAAAGGGTTCTGCAGAGTCCAGCTTAGAGTTTCTCATTTGAAAGAAAAATAAAACTCCTTTTTTTTAAGTGAACATTTAAAAACTTTTAAAATTGTGGCAAAATAAACATAATATATAATTTACTATCTTAATCATTTTAAGTGTACAGTTTAATAATGTTAAGTATATTCACATTGTTGTGCAACCAATCTCCAGAAATTTTTATCTTGCAAAACTGAAACTCTACATCCATTGAAGAGGATGCCATTTTGCACTTTCCCCAGGCTCTGACAACCACCATTTTACTTTTGCTTTCTATGAATTCAACCACTCTAGATACCTCATATGAATAGAATCACACAGAATATGCCTTTTTGGACTGGATTACTTAGTTTAGCATAATGTCTTCAAGGTTCATCCATGTTGTAGCATGTGTCAGAATGTTTTCTTTTTAAGGCTGATTAATATTCCATTGCATTCCACATTTTGCTTATCCATTCATCCAACGATAGAAACTTGGGTTGCATCCACTCTTTATGCCATTTTAAGCCATTGTTATTTTGGAGCCTCTAATAGGGAAGCTATATCAATACGCTAACTAGGTGGCTTTTAAATTTAAAAAGGACTTCCTTGGTGGTGCAGTGGTTAAGAATCCACCTGCCAGTGCAGGGGACACGGGTTCAATCCTTGATCCGGGAAGATCCCACATGCCACGGAGCAACTAAGCCCGTGCACCACAACTACTGAGCCTGTGCTCTAGAGCCCGCAAGCCACAACTATTGAGCCCACGCACCACAACTACTGAACCCCGCGTGCCTAGAGCCCATGCTCCGCAACAAGCAAAGCCACCGCAACAAGAAGCCTGAGCACCGCAAGGAAGAGTAGCCCCCGCTCGCCACAACTAGAGAAAGCCCGTGCACAGCAAAGAAGACCCAATGCAGCCAAAAATAAATAAATAAATAAATAAAATAAATTTATGAAAAAAAGTATCTGATAAATAAAAACACAGAGAATTTAAAAATAAATAAAGAAATAAATTTAAAGAAAACCCTGTAATTCACAGTTACAAGTGCATTTTGTAAGTGCATGACTCAGGACACATAAACATAAATATATACACATATAAAACAGACATTTATTCATATATATAAGGAAAGAAAGTTTCACAAAAAAAAGCCTTATCCTTAATACACAGAAAGCACTCTGATTTCCCTAATCTATTTTTTTTAATTTAGGGAAGAAAGTTAGTCTCGATCCACTAAATTGACTTTATGTCCTGTTAATAAACTTTTACCCACAGCTTGCAAAACTGTATCCCAACAGTTTTTATCCTTCATGTGCTTAAACCGTTCTGGGGCCTAGAAAATGAAAAATGATTGTAACAATCACTGTCCTCGAAAGGATTACAGTCTGTGGGGAAGATATATAAATAATGTGTGGTAAGCAAAGTAATGGAGGTGCAATTAGGCAATCTCTAAAGGAAGGAAATGCTAGTATTTTCCCAGAAGTGTGGGGAAACATCTTAGAGGGGCTGTGGTTGAGTAAACTCTTCAAGCATAGCTAGGGGTTTACCGTGTAGAGAAATTAGGGAAACACATTTTGGTATTATTCTTCTAGGGAAGAGCAGGTGTGACGGCCCAGAAGTACAAATAAGGACGGTGAAATTAAGTGACATGTGACTTAATGACGCCCCCATGCAGGGTGGGTAGAGTCGAGGCTGGACAGGCAGAAAGAGGCACAGCAGAGGGCATGATATACCAGATTAAGCAGTATGAACACTGTCCACAGGGCAACGGAAGACATCACTTAAAAGGAGGGAAGGCTGCGACCAGATTTCACACGTGAGTGGAATGGAACTCTTTCCTGGAACTCACCACAATGTCGGTGGACTTCACTGTTTTCCCCACTGGACTGCGCGTTTCCGGAGGGCTGGGACTCTCTGTTATAGTTGTGTTACATGGACCCATCACAATCCTCACAGAAAAACTGAAGAAGGTTCCCGTTCTCAAGTCCACCTGGCCCAGTAACTGTCCTACCTATCTCTCCATCCTATCGTGCTATCTTCTGGTCCCACCTTGGGACAGTGTGTTCCAGGGGGCGCCATTCTGACCTGGCCCAGGCCCATCCACTGACATGCTCACCTTGGATTTCGGGATAGAGGGCCATGTAGAGCAGACCCCAGCGCAGGGTCGTCGAAGTTGTCTCCGTTCCAGCAAAGAAGAGGTCCAGGGTGCTGTAGATGAGGTTTTCTTCGTGGAAACTTGAAGTAGCACTGCCCTTATGCTAGAAAGCACAATGATTATTGGTTTATTCAGATGGTTCTTAGATGCCACAACACAGGGGCCCTCATCCTAGAGAAAACGTGGAAGGAGAGCGCCCAGGAGAAATGACTTTCCCTTTGGTCATCTCAGGAGGCAGAGGCTTATTACTGCAACATCACTACAGTCCTCCTGCCCCAAGTGCTGGAAGCTTTTATTAGCTTTGGTGGATGAAACAACACAACTAATTTTTTTACACCCATAATTTGGGAGAATCTAGTATTACACTGGAAAAACAGCCTTGGGTTCCAATATTAGTCACACCATTCACTATCTGTACGACTTGAGCAAGTTAATAAACCTTTCTGTGCTTATATCCTATTCCACAAAATAGAAATAACAGTACTCACCCCTTAAGATGGCATTATGAATTATGCGAGATGGAAAGGACACAGAGCAAATTCTCAACAAATGTTTGTACTGATACCAGAAAGAATAACTGAATTTCTCTAAAGTACAATAATTCTCATATCCCCTGTTAATCTTCTCCTTTTTAGGCTAAACTTCTCTGATTCCAACAGCCATTCCTCATGGCACTCCAGCATCTTTGCCACGTTCCTCCAGAAGCTTCAATGCATCAACATTCCTCCCTCTGTGGTCCCACACCTGCACACCATATAGCAAGTGGCGTCTCCCCCTCTGAGGAGTAATCAATGCTTCTATTAATGTTATGCCAATAAGGTGAAACACGAGTGGAGTTGGAAAGACATCCACATTTCTGCCAACTCCAGGAGAACGAATGAATAATCTGATGAGTCAAAGATAATGACACAGATGCAGTGATGTGTGTTAACCAGAGGTGTTACTATGGTAAAGGATATACATCCCATTTTGCTTTTTTCCTGCTTCTTTCCTATAGTAATATTAAAAAGCGGATGACATGGTGATGAGGGAGGAAGGCAAATGTCCGTCCCATTTGAGGCTAATCTCTGGCAACGGACACAGATTTACTTGTGTTCTGCACTGGGAGCTGGGGGAAGGGGTAGGTAACTGGGCACTGGTCCAACTAATAATGAAACAACACTTATTCTTCCTTTTGTGTGTATCTCCCTCAGATATGGGCAGAGGACAGAGACTAGATCATGAGAAGGCAGTATTTGGGCTTTCCAAAGCCCTTAAGCCAAATACTGTTAAACCTCTATCTTTATTTCTAATTGTCTCATCAATGAACTCATACATCAATTCTGAGTTAATGTTATTCCTACACTCTATGACGTATTGCCTCTATTTTCCTCTCCTGTGGTAGGCTGAATAATGACCCACAAAGATGTCCATGTCTTAATCTCTAGAACCAGTGAATGTTACACGGCAGAAGGGACTCTGTAGATACAGTGAATTAACGATATTGATATGGGAAGATTATCCTGGATTATCCCAGTGGGCCCAATATAATCACAAGAGTCTTTATAAGAGGGAGGCAAGAAAGTCATAAAGAGAAGATGTGAGGATGGTGGCAGAAAAGATGCTATATTGATGGCTTTGAAGACAGAGGAAGGGGCCCTGCGTCAGGGAGTACAGGCAGCCTCTAGATACTGGAAAAGTCAATCAGTGGATTCTGTCCTAAAGCCTCAAGTAGGGGCCAGTCCTGCCCGCACCTTGACTTCAGCCCAGTGAAACTGGTTTCAGCCTTCTGACCTCTAGAACTGTAAGAGAACAAATGCGTGTTGTTTTAAGCCCCACGTTTGTGGTGATTTGCTACAGCAGCAATAAGAACCCAGAATCCCCTCATTTGCTCTTTAAGAGTAAAACTCAGGTAACAGCTCTGGTTTCCTCACCTTTTCTATTTCCTTGAGGTAAGCATCAATGAAGTCTCTTGCTTCAGCAGGATTCCAACCTCTCTTGTGGTTTTCAATCACACGGGCAACAAACATTTTCAGTTTCTCCCAGTTCCTGAAGAGCATTTGGTGGGGTCCAGGAAGGAAATTCATTATCCTTGGAAAGACATTGTAGAGCTGATGGAGAAAACAAAACAGTCATGGAGACAAGGGAGTGCCAGTTTTCTACTTTTGAAGACAATGAAACCATATTCTCTTTCCATCTCTTTTATTTACTTAAATTTAATGCTTGGAGTCACCCTTGACTCTTCTTCTCTCTCTCAACCCTCTTCTTTCCCCTCTGGCAAAGCATTTCAGCTCTCCATCCAAAATCTAACCAGTCTCGGACCACTTCTCACCACTCCATGTGCTTTGTCTTCCTGTACAAACCACCAACATTTCTTACCTGGATGCTGTAAAGTCTCCAACACGTTTCCTGATTCTATCCTTAACCCCATTCCCAGTCTATTTTCCACTGAGCTGCCAGAGGGATCATTTAACTGTTTAATTGATTATTTCACTTTTTGGCTCTCAATCCTCCAATGACTTTCCATGACATTTAGACAAAATTCTACACCATTCTCCTAGCCTGGAGCTCTACATGAGCTAGCCCCTCACCCTCCTGCCACCTCCTCTCCTATCACTCCCTGCCATCTTGCTCTCTTTCACTCTTTCAAGTCCAGTCCCATTGGCCTCTGTGAAAACATAAAAAATGTTCTTGTTTAGGACACTGCATTTGCTATTCCTTCCATCTAGAATGGTTTTCCTCTGAAATCTGTATAACTCCATTTCCTTTAATTCATTAATGTGCTGCTCAAATGTCACCTACTTGGACCTGTCTTACCTGATAATCTTACAGTTAGTAGCACTTCTGGTACTCTCTTTCCATTCCTTTATTTTGTTTTATTTTTTTCTGTGACAACTGTCATTAGTATGTGTATGTATATATATTTGGGTGTGTATGTCCGTGTGTGTGTGTGCAAAATGTCTGTCTATCTATGTATATGTATCTTTGTATCTATCTATGTATCTACATACCTATGCATGTATGTATCTATCTATGTATCTATCTATCTATGTATCTATCTATCTATGTTAAATATGTACGTGTATTTATTTATCTGCCCCCACTATGATGTAACCTCCATGTGGGTAAGATATTTTTTACTGAAATGAAGTGGTCTTTGACTATATTTTCTCTAATAATACATAGTAGAAAATAGATAGCGTAAGGTAATAGAAAGTTGCCTAGATTTTAAATGAAACAGGCATGGGTTTGACAATTAGCTCTGTTTCTTTCTAGCTATAATACTTCAGTAATAATAGTAATAATAATAGTAGTAGTAGTAATGATGTGATTTGTGGCTACTTTAGCTGCCAGTGGGGCCCGATGGTTATTTTCATGACTAAATGACATGAGATCCATACTGCACTTGACACAGAGCCAGCAGACCACTAGGGGATGTGCTTACATATTCTCATATCTGCTTGCACACATCAAGATGATCCATTTCACGTTTAAAGGACTGCTGTAAAAAATTATCTGAGATAAAGTATGAAGAGTTGTCCATCAAAGTGCCTGGTCTACTTTGGTTCTCTAAGAAATGCTTCTTACCCCTGCCCTACTGCCCCATCCTACCCTCCCAGGATTTCTGTTCCCTGGGAACAGTCAGCCGGGTACCCACTGAACTCCCATGACTTCCTAGGTTCTGTCTTAACAGGAGGGAAGAAACTGGAATAACTGGATGGGGGGGACTACCATGGTTAGAAGTGAGAGCAAGGAACATTATTCAAAAATAACACTGATAATAAATCATAATAGCTCACATTCATTATGCCCCTTTAATGTGCCAGGAATCAAGTACTTTATCAGTGTTGGTGTGATGGATCCCTAAGTCTCCAGCTAAAGATACTTGTTAAGAATAAATAAAACCCTTGGGGCTGATTTTCCCCTAGAAGTGTCTTCCAAATCCAGAAATGTGGCTGAGAGGCCAAGAAGCTGAGTAGAGGTTTTGACAGACTCACAGCACTGCCAGGACAAAAGTGGAGAGCAGGGCCCACCAAGGAAGGGGTGAAGTTTGACCCCTCTAAATCTATACCCTACAAAGTTAGAAGACTGATAATATCAAGTGAGGATGGACACGTAAGTAGTGCAACCACCTGGGAAAACTTTAAGTATTTTTTACAGGTGTAAATGCAAGAGAAACGAGTGGATGTGTCCACATGAAGGATTGACAAGACTGTTCATTCCAGATCCCCAAACTGGAAATCCCCCGAGTGTTTATTAATAGGGAACAGAATAACAAACAGGGGCATATTCATAAAATAGAAAAGTAAGCAGATTTTTTAAAAAAAGTACAACTAACATATGAATCTGAAAACAATTTGCCGAGGGAGAGTCAGGCAAAGAAGAATACTTCTGAGGGAGGATGGACATGGAGGGCTAAGGAGGGACATGGAGAGGAGAGACACAAAGGTGATGGCAATATTGTGCTTTTTAAAGAAAAGAACATAGGTCCATAGGTGCACTTCATGTAAAGTTTTGTACCTTACACGAATGTTAGAAACGTTCTTTGTCTATAGTCAATATTTAACAATATTATGTAAAATACTAAATTTAACAGATTGACTGCAAACATGTTTGTGTTAAAGTAAATTTTAAAAGGTTATATGTTAGCTTAAAAAAAAAAAGGAAGAGCTCATCTGTGTCTGACATCAGCCCAATATCCTTATCCAAGATAGGAAGTGAGAACTGCCTCACCTGGCACCACATTGATGTCTCAAGACATGTGACCTCATCCAGCAGCCTCAGCAGCTCCTGGAACTGATTGTCCTCGTAGTCAAAGCGCTCCCCAAATGTGATGGAGCAAATAATATTGGAAACTGCATTGTTGATTTTGAAGTGAGGGTCGAAAGGCTGTCCTAGAGGCAGAAGAAGCGATGGATCCTTCAGATTGGTTTCTTTCTCTTCCACTGAGAGTCTACTCTACATGACATATGACATACTGACTACAGAACCACCTCTGAGACTGTGGCCCCAGCACCCTACACAGGGTCTAACATACAGCAAGTATTCAGTCAATGCCTGGGAAGTCAAACTGATGACCAGGATTTAAAACCAATAATAAGTTTAATACCCATCTTCTTATTCTTAATTCTTGAGCTCCATGAGGGCAGGTCATGATTAGCTGTTCACTGTTATCCCCTCAGTGCCCTACGCAGTGCTGGGTGCAGGACAGGCACGTAGACTCTTATTAATCACCTGGTGAGTGAATGAATGAGCCACAGTTCCCTGCACCTGTCCTATGACACACTCACCGTTCTCCTCTACTATTGCCTGGATGAGGAAGTGGGTCTCTTCCTGAATGCGCTCCTCTAAGCTCTTCCTTCCTAAACCAAAGTTCTTCAGTGTTGTCAGGGCAAACCTTCTTTGTTCCTTCCATACCTGGCCTATGGACATGATCAAGCCTGGGAAAAAGAAAGCCAACATTATGAAAAGAAAGCCAACAAGAGCCATGGGGGATAATGCATCAGATGGAAGGAAGGAGAAGGGCATTAAGGCGCTTGAAAAGTATTCAGAGAAATAATCCCAAAGCAATAGATATAGTGGCTAGCATTTACTGACTGCTTCTAATGCCGGACACTTTAACATTTTTAATGCATTGTGTAATTTAGCAGTCACAGAACCTCTCTGAGGCAGGTCCTATCATAACTGCCAACCCTCCCAACAATTCTTTTGATAAGGAAACTGAGGCACAAGGGATAAAAGGGAACTCTGCAAGGTCTCAGAGTTAGTAAGCAGCTGAACAGGCATTCAAATTCAGTTCTGCCTAACTCCAAAGCCCATGTTTTGATTACTTGTCACATAAGTATATGTAAGTATTTATGTTATGCAACATACCAAGAATGCACTTAGGGATTAGACAAAATCCATACTCATAAGGAGGCAAGGCCTTTAAGAGAGGTCCTATCTAAGCTGGACCTTAAAAAATAAATGAATCATTCAAGAGCATGGAAGAGTGAAAAATCTATGCGGAAAGAAAAACACAGGCAAAGGAAAAAAAAAACCGTCTTGGTGTGTTCAATAGATGATCATTTATTTCATTAATACAGGTGAGGCCACACTTCTTTCATTTCTTCACTTCCAGAGCACTCTTCAACTCCTTCTAATATCTGCCTTTGGCCTCTACCACCTCAAGGACATGGCCTTCCCTGCTGTCCAGTCCAGGATCCTTTTCAACCTCATCTTGATGTGTCAGCAGCATGAGACACTTCTTTCTTCTCTCTTTTCCCAGGACGTGACACTCTCCAATTTTTCTCCTAATTCTCTGACTGCAGAGAACTTACCATACCTTTTGTTAATTCATCTTCTATTATATCTCAAAATGATCTAGTTCTTCATTCAAGTTCTGCAAGCCTCTTCTCCCCTTATCTCTGCTCCATTTTTGGGAAAATCTCATTAGCTCTTTCTGTCCCTCAGCTCCAGACATACATACAAGTGTCTGCTTGACTCTGCAGATTTAAAGGCATTTCAAACTCAGCATATCTATGACTGAATTCATGATTGCTCCATACAACTCCCCACCCAGGCCAGCCAACACCTTGCCCTCCTCCAAATATTCCTTCTTTCCTTTACCTACCCATTTGGGTATCTACCTCAATACCTCACTCTCTCTCTGTCTAGGTCATCATGTCTTATTGGATTTGCCTCCTGAACATCTTAAATCCATATATCGTCACGGCCACTCTCCTGGTCTAACCTACTGTACTGTCATTTCTTGCCATCTCCCTAGTCCAAGCCACCACCTTCTCTAACCTAAAGTGCTACAATAGTCTCTTGCTCCCTTTATTCCACTCTTGACATTGCAGCCTAAAGAAGTCTTTAAAATGTACCATGTAAGTACAATGATTCCTTTCTCTACTGAAACCGTTCAAGAGCTCCCATTATTATTAGGATAAAAAGCAACATCCTTAACAAGGAGATGCATGGAACTATTCCTGGCCAAACTCAGCACCTTCATCTCCATTTAATTTTCTCCATTTAATCCCTGTGCTTCCCACACTGGCCACCTTTCAATTCCTCAGTTCACTGTCCTTCTTCCCACCTCAGAGACTTTTCATACTCTATTCCCTCTGACTGATTGCTTCTTCACATTTGTCATTTACTTACATTAGCTTTTCCTGAGTCTCTGAATTAGATTAGGTACACCTAAGAAGTGCACCCTGCTCTTACCTTCATAACAGTTAAGGCCTGAAATTATTAGAGTAATTGATATTGTTTTCCTGAATGGAATGTAAGTTACAGAAGAACAGGATTTTGTCGTTCTACTCACTGTTCTGGCACTGGTGCCTAGCACTGGGCTTCACATGGCTGATAATAAATAGAGTGAATGGATGTAGAGTTAATGGATGAAATATTTCAGAGGAATTGAGAAGCACCTGAAAAATCTGGTGCTTTGGTAGAAGAATAAATCTGAGTTTTTCATTTAGATTTTTAAATGTGTTCGTTTATTTAATGATCATTTTAAGTGTTCATACCAAACTCTTCTAATATAGATGGAAGGGTTAAGATACCTTGTGGGGCACAGCCTTAATAATACAGCATAAGGAACTAGAGGCAAGAAGGGATCACATAATCAGCAGGAGGGAGCAGATCCACATCCATTTTCCTAGGGAAGAGATCTGAATGGGAAAGCAGAAAGAGAGAGAGAGAACGCATTGCCTTTCTTAAAAAACACATCACATCACTGAGTGATGTGAATACTTACTAATTAAAGCAGCCAGAGTGAGTTCATGCAGGTGATGCAGCTTCTCTCAAATCCCTGACATTAGGGCTAACCCTGCCAGGTTCCCTGAGGGGGTGTCTGTAACATGGAAATGCAGCCACTCAGCTTCTTTTAGGGGCAGGAATTTTATGATGGGCCTGGTCCCTGGGAGTGTTGGAGAATTACAGTCACAGAGGTACCTTTCACAGACTACAAGAATATCAAACGTACACATCTTATATTAGTCAAGAAACTTACCATTCTTCTTAAAAACACGTTCTCGAATAGGGGTTATAGGGCGGTTCACAAAGTTTTGGTCCTGGTGGACAAGGACTTCTTTGATTAAGGGCAATCCAGTTATAATAACTGAAGGCAAGTCACCGAATTCCAGGCTAAAAAGGTTCCCATATTTCTTCACAAACTGAAAAATAGTAAAATAGTCACAGAATATGCACATGTCTGTGTGTCCAGGAATAGAGGGTTTGTGTAGCTGTGGGAGCTTGGATGGGGGGTGGGGGTGTCTGTGTGCACACCTGTGTGTGCACTTAGGTCTGATGGTCTGATGGGGATGTTTCTACCTGTTTCCATTTCTCCTCCTCTCAACTAGACTCGGGCTGAATCCACTACAGGACATAGACATTCCTTATAAACATTCATTCATATGTTCAACTTCCTCGAATTGAGTGAGCGTCCACCATTAGTCCTGAGAATAAGGCCTAAAGATTTAACAAAATAAACAAGGTCTTTAACTGCAAGCATCTTAAAATCTAGGGAAGGGAGAGAAGTCATACATGTGACTCACCAGAGAAGGCTGAGATATGTTTAGTAAACATGGACTTCTTAGTAAATCATATCTGTTTAAACAAGAGAGAATGTCCCCTTCCTCAACATGTTCTAGGTGACAGAAAATTCATTATAGGGCTGGGACCAGGTATGGAGAAGAGCACACTAGTTCTGGAGCCATGTGCAAATCTTAACTCTATGGTTGACTAGCTGTGAGCTCCAGGGAAAGTTGCTTCACTTGTTCGGAGCCTCAGCTATAAAAGGAGAAAATTATTCTTCCCTCAAAGGGTTCTGTGAAGAAGAATGAGAGCAGCGATGTGAAAGGCACTTTGTTCCCTGGTACCAGGCAGACAGCCACTCGAGCCTCTGGGGAATGAATGGGCTCTGTGTGCAAAGGGATATGGAAGCACTTGCTCATGTGACAGACAGGACAAGAGCACAGGGATGATGTGCGAGAGAAAGGAGCTGGTGGTCACAGACGACCACGTCCACTGGGTGCCATGATAAGCACCTTTCACGTTTTATTTCATTAACCTCACAACTACCCTATGGTAGTAATGATTTTCCTTGCCTTTCAGTAAGAAAAATGAGTCCTAGCAGAAGTAACTTAGCCAAGGTGACAAAGCTATTGGGTGTTGGTGAAATTTGCCAAGCATTGTGTAAGATTTAAGGACAAAGCCATGAACCCAAGATGGTGCTTGGACCTTAGAGTTTAGTGGATGTAGGAGAATGAATGTGAGAATGAGGGTGAAGGAGCTGGGAGAGGAAGAGTGAGACGAAGAGAATGGAAGAGTGTGTGGGTGTGTCAGGAGCGTACACAAATGTTCAGGTATGTGCAAATATGGCTTGGACCGCAGTCAAGGGTCATAAATCAAAGTCATCCCTGACATGCTTACTCAAGAGAGGAATCTAAGTAGACCTGCCCATTCTTGCAGACTGCAGGGCTGTGTCTTACTAAGGCTGTGGTATCAAACAGAAGCGCTCATTTCCTTCAGGTATCTGTGGCCCCACCTCCCCAGCTGCCATGCACTTATGCGCTCCCATGTCACCTCAAGCTCCCTGGACTGTGTCACCCCTTCAGAGCAGATACCATGGATTTAGTCTCATTCCACCACCCTGCTCCCATATTAAAGACCAAGCCTGAACTCCATCCTTCCATTGTCTTGTTGGTCTACAGTCTTCCATCCATGTTTGTTCATCACTAGCACAGTAAGTCTGTCTTGTTAGAAAGAGCAGAGCCAAGATTCCACCTTAGTCTGGTCTGCCTCTAAAGTGCACTTCTTGTTCTAAGAAATGGCAGGAATGGGTCTGCATAAATCAATACTTCTTATTTCATCATGCTGAATGCCTGGATGAACTTCTTAGGTTTTACAGAAAGGATTTCTTGACTATTTCAGAATATATAGTAAAATATTTTTGGAATGGCTGAAAATCTCAGGTTAAGCTAAAGGACTCCTAACTGACAATGTATACAACCTGGAATCTCAGCTTGTTCTTGGAGGGGACTTGGCACTCCAGTAGTGTTTACTGAAATGAACTTCTACAGAGTTTCACCTCTTACCAACTCTCTGCCCTTGTATATTTCTAGTCCGACAGAACTACATCAAACATTTTTATGGCATGATCAACTGTGTAAACATGGATACATCAAAGGATCTCCTGCAGCCCTGGTACCAATGGTGGTGATGTCTACCAATTCTTAAGTAACCATACCAGTCACTGTGCCAATGGCTTTACTTGCAGGTAAATGTAAGTCCCAGTGTCATCTGAGAAGACTTTGTAAAGTAGAGAATACATTTTGATGTACAAAAACAAACAAGTTCTTAAGAAAAAGACAGTGTAAGGGATAAAAAAAAGAGGTTAAAAATAAGGTTGTTCAGCCTCCTACACTACTGGTGGGGATGTAAGAAGGTACAGCCACTATGGAAAACAGTATGGAGGTTCCTCAAAAAAACTAAAAATAGTGTTGCCATGTAACCCAACAATCCCACTCCTGGGCATATACCTGGACAAAACTATAATTCAGAAAGATACATGTACCCCTATGTTCATAGCAGCTCCATTCACAATTGCCAAGACATGGAAACAACCTAAATGTCCACCGACAGATGAATGGATAAAGAAGATATGGTACATATATATGATGGAGTATTACTCAGCCATAAAAAGAATGAAATAATGCCATTTGTGGCAACATGGATGGAACTAGAGATTATCATACTAAGTGAAGTAAGTCAGAAAGAGAATGACAAATACCATATGATATCACTTGTGGAATCTAAAATATGACACTACTGACACAAACTTATCTACGAAACAGAAACAGGCTCACAGACATAGAGAACAGACATGTTGTTGCCAAGGCAGGGTGTGGGAGAGGGATGGTATGGGAGTTTGGGGTTAGCAGATGCAAACTATTATGAATAGGCTGGATAAACAACAAGGTCCTACTGTATAGCACAGGGAAGTATATTCAATATCCTGTGATAAACCATAATGGAAAATAACATAACAAAGAATCTATATATATGGATAACTGAATCACTTTGCTGTACAGTAGAAATTAACATAGCATTGTAAATCAACTATGCTTCAATTTAAAAACAAGGTGGTTCAGGAGGCTAAAACAGGCTTAAAATCAGAAATGAAAATAGAAAAATCAAGAGAAAAGGAATAGCACAGTAGCTATAAAAGGCAAATAAAAGTAATAGGGTACAGGAAATTTCATATGAATGATAGATATTCCAAACATAAGATGAAGCACTTAAATAATAAAGTAGAGCAAAATAAATGTTTAGAATACAAAAAATTAGAAGTGGTGAGTTAGTGAGACAAGAGACTGAACCACGAGATGTAAAGTTGAGGACAATTCTACTTAATTTAAGTTCTTAAATTCAAAAGCCAACAGAACAAAGACAGGAAAAGAGAAAAAGGAAAAAAGGAAGAGTGTATCAATTCTAATTCCCACTAGCAGTAGCTGAGAGGGTCTGTTCCTCTGAGCACTCACCAGCACTGAGCTCTGTGTATGGCAGGAGTCGGGGGCGGGGGGGGGGGGTGTCGGGGGAGGGCGGGTTGGGCACAAGGAGGGCTAAGATTCTCTCTCACTCGCTAAACTGTATTTTAAAATGTGTCACTCAATGCATTTGCATTGCTTTTATAGTTACAAAGCGTTTCTCTCCAATAAAGCACAAAAAAGAAACCTAAGGCCATAGGGAATAAAGCTTTATAACACTTCTTACACTTTTTAAGTCGTAAAATCCTTCAAAAATCTAGTATGTCATAGATCTGGTAAAGCAAAACCCTGTACACATGAATGCATTTATGCATAAATGCAGTTCACCAGTCCCCTGGGGTCTCTGAACTCCTGCTAAGAATACTGGTCTCACTGGTAGTTCTTGGTGTTATGCTAGGTTTCTGAGAACAGCCTGTGGAAATCAAATTCAAGTTCAATCCAACAGATTTTTATAAAATGCTTTCAGAGTTGTCAGGCACCTTCTGACATTGCTATGTTATATGTGAGGGCAATACAGAGATCAATATGCTATGGTGTTTTCCTGAAGTGTCAAAGTCTCTTGGGGAAGGCTGACTACAGAAAAAAACTAATGCATAGTGGAAGATGATATATGTTATAATGCTGGAGCAAGGGGCATGAAGCTATTGAAAGAAGAGAAGAATTCCACTCCAGGTACGGGAGAAAGTTTCTAAGAGGAGCTGATACTTGGGCCAGATCGTAAATGAAGGTGTGGGTACCTGCAAAAGGATATGTGTTGTGAAGGCAAAGATTTTAGGCTGTGGGCATAGCATACACCAGTGCAAAGACAGGAAAATGTGGGCTTTCAGGAACAAGTGAGCTCTCTTTTCTGACTGCAATATAGGTTCATTAAAGAGCACTAACCCTGTGGTTGGTCAAGGCTGGGTGCTGGAGGTACAGGTCCTTAAGCTTAAGATGCCCCCAATCTAATGGAGCATACAGATAAGTAACCAGTTCTTATTATTACCATTCTGTACAGTAAATTATTAAATGGGGGAAAGCAGGAAGCACATAAGGGGACCAAAGGCTAGGATAGGTTTCTGGGAAAAAATACCTTCTCATTTGTGTACGGAGAGGGTAAACAAGCCTGGCAAGGTAATGTGAGCTAGACCAAGGATATACAAATGTCAAGTGAAATATTTTGGATCTTGTTTTGTTTGCAACTAGAAAACTGAATAGGAGAGGTAAGGGCAGTGAGTGCTTAAGAACTTGGATTTTGAAGTCATATAAATCCATTTATATCCAGCTTCTGCTTTCACTTTCTATGTGATTTTTGGTCAAGTTATTTAACTTCTCTGTGTCCCAGTTTCCAAATCTATAAAATGGGGGATATTACTAATTCCCATCGTTGGGATGGTGGTGATAAGTAACCATAATACTAAAATAAATAATAAAACTATTTATTTTTATTGTTATATTTGGGAGTATATTTTAGCAAAAGGACTCTGGTTAGATCTGGACAAAGGAATGCAGGGGAAGAGTGTCCAGAGAGTGGATTAATGCAGCCCACGCAGCAATCAGGCCAGACAAGGTATGCAACCTCAACTGGCTTTTCCTTGAAGTTTGTTACTATAAATTTTTGAAGAAAGGAGGAGGGTGGTAGATATAGAAAAGAAGCATCAACTATGTGCTAGGCACCCTGGCAGTAAACTGATATGCATGAACTTGTTTGATTCTTATAATAACCCTACAATGTATTCTTTGTTTCCAGAAAAAGAAGCACAGAGATTTAGTGCCTGGCTGGTGGTCATAAATGTGGGCTCTTCCTAACTCGCTCTGTATGTCTCATCCTTAACTGAAAGCATGAAGATATTCTCTCTCTCTCCTTCTGAGTGATGAAGTTCCCTAAATATTAGCTGGCCACATGACTTCCCAATCAAAAACCACATTTCTCGGCTTCTCCAGGTGTGGCCAATGGGACGTAAGTAGTGGTGACGTGTGCATCTTCTGGGTCATGTCCTTAAAGGAAAGTTGCTTCTCACCACCTGCTCCTTTCCCCTTTCCATGGACTGGAACTCATACGTGAAGATGTTGTAGGACGAGAGCAGCATGATAGAAGGAACTGGGGTTTCTGGATGACCTTGTGGTACAAAGCAGCCTTCCTACCCTGGTCTTCCTGCCTACATCTGAACTCACTTCTGAGAGAGAAATAAATTTCACTCTTTTTTTACACCACTGTATTTTGGGGCCTTTTTATTACAAGCAGCTTAATGTATAGCCTCATAATACATTTATCCACCTTATCTACCATTCTCCCACTTTAGTCCAATAAGATTTTCTCTTATTTAAATACATGCACATATAGCTGTGGTAGAGGAAGTTTAGAAAAAAAGGGGAAAAACAAGAATGGTTCATGGTTCCCATCATGCCATACGAATAGGCCAGTTTCTCCACTGCCCTCTCACTTTGTTTTAGCTCATGTCACTTCCTCCCATTTAAAAATCTCCTGTCCACTTTACTCCATATAACCACTTGCCTAACATTTCTTTCCAGTTCAGCCAAATTTATTTCAGCATTCTATAGAGGTTATTCCCAGGGCATCCCATTCACAATGATCCCACCTCATGATATCTCATTTGGTTACCAAAAGTTTATAACACACATTTCATCATACACTGTCTTGTACTGTGCCTGTCATATAATAAGCACTTCATAAATGTCTGTTGGATAAATGAACCCCTGAATAAGTCAATTATCCTCTAACTACATCGTGAAAAGTCAGGTAGCATAAGTCAGATAATAGGTAAATGAGTCAAATAGTCCTGTGTCCAAGTCCTTGTTTGGCCATTATCTATGTTGAATAACTTGGGGAAATCGCTTTACCATTTTCAGCCCATCTGCTCAGTGGTAAAATGGAAACAACATCAGAAGATTCCTAACTTGTGTGTCTTTTGTGAAGATCAAATGAAAACGAATATACATCCACATACAAGACCTAGCAGATAGTTAATGTTATAGCTGATAGGTAATGATAGATAGGTAAGTAAAGATAGATAGGTAATGATAGGTAGTTAATGATAGGTACTTAATGTTTCCAAATTGCTGGAATGTAAATTTAATTACAACTAAATCACACCATTTAACTCCATTTTTTTCACAGCCAAAAATATTTCATTGCAAACCTATATAAAATAAAATTTAACACTTCTGATGAAAAATCTTTGGGCCAGAGATAAGACCCTAGCCTCAGTTTCATCCCTGGCCAGTTTTATGACATGAGGCAAATCATTTAACCTCTTTAGTCATATTTATCTTAACGGTAAAACAAGGGCACAGGCCAAGTTTCTGATTTCAGACAAGAGTGAGTAAAAGCATCCCATTTTACTCGTCCTCCTCATCATGATACTGACACACACAAAAAGTAACACCAATAAAACCCTGTTCTCTGTAGTCAAAGGACCAGATAAAGGGTGGTCCACCAGGACAGAACATTTCAATCTTTGTACCTTCCTTTTCTGCAGACAAATACCATAAGAGATGTGGCCCTCCCACATCCTAATGAGGGGTTATAGCCATGGAGAAGATGCATGGAAACTTGCCTTCATCCTACCTTTGCAATAAGGCAGTGCCCCTCCCCTGCTGACTCTATGAGCTGAATTGTGACTGTCACCCCTGAACTGCAGTAAAGAGACTCCTTGAAGTAGTCAGTGGGCAAAATTCTGATTTCTACCACTCTACTGAAATAAGGAGGCACCTGTATTCCATGGAGATGATATGGTTAGATTACTGACTTCCCCCGACCCCCTGCAGTAAGGAAGAGGCTACTCTACTCAGAGGGGCCCCAATCTTTTGTCCCCATCCTCATTCTCTCCAGCCCGCACTGATGAGAATGTGGGTTGGAGTCCTATGGGGGTGGACAACACATAAGTGGGGTAGACCAGTATAGCACTGCAAAGACTTTATAACCTAAATTGACATTTGAACCACAATCCACAAAAGTGAACATTCTGAACATAAACAGATTGACTATCTGCCAAAATAAAAGATTTACATAGAGTCCAGAGTCACATAACAAAATACACCAAATGTCCAGAATATAGTCCAAAATTACTCATGTTACCAAGAACCAGAGAAATCTCAAATTGAATGAGTTGAAACCAATACTGAGATGATAAAGATGTTGGAAGTATAGGATAAAGATTTTAAACCAGCTATTGAAAATATGTTTCAATAAACAATTATACTCTCAAAAAAATTTTTAAATAGAAAATCTTAACAGAGAACTAGAAAATATACATAAGAACCAAAGAGAAATTTTAGAACTGAAAAATACAATAATGTAAACAAAAAACTCAAGAGAGCAACTCAGTGGCAGAGTGGTAATGACAGGATAATCAGTGAAATTGAACACATCAATAGAAAGTGTCCAATCTGAACAACACAGAGAAAATAGATTGAGAAAAGATAAAACAACTGAGCTTCAGGGACTGATATTAGAATAACAAAAGATCTGTCAGTTGTGCAATCAGTGCCAAAGAGTACCAGAAGGAAAGGAAAAAAACATGGACTTGAAAAAATATTTGAAGAAATAATGGCTGAAAAATTCTCAAATTTCGTACTAGAAAAACCTACAGATCCAAGAAGTTGTGAGTGAACCCAATAAATCCAAAGAATTCAATACCAAGACATATAATCAAATCTCTGAAACCAATAAAAACAAAGAAAACTTCTTGAAAGCATGCAGAGGAAAACAACTCATTACTCATGGGGAACAACAATACAAATTACAGCAGATTTCTCATCAGGAACTAGAGAGGACAGAAAGAAGTAGCACAACATTTTCAAGGGTTTAATAAAAGAAACTGTCAACCTAGAATTCTATATCCAGTGATAATATACTTCAGAAAAGAAGGTGAAATAAAACATTCTTAGATGACGGAAAGCTAAGAGAATTTTTTTGTCAGCAGACCAGTTCTAAAAGCATAGCTAAAGAAAGTTCTTCAGTTAGGAAAGAAAGAGCAACAGAAAGGGTAAATAAATGGGTAAATACTGTAGACTAATCTTCTCTTCTTGAATTTAACGAATCATGTTTGACAGTTAAAAGAAAAATTATAATACTGTCTGAGGTGGTTCTCAATGTCTGTAGAGGTAATATTTAAGACAATTTATATATTATAAAGTGGGGGAAGATAAAAGGACCTAAAGAGTTTTAAGGTGTCTGTATTCCACCTGAAGTGGTAAACTGTTGATACTTACTGCAATAAGTTATGTACGCATAGCATGTAATCTTTACAGCAAGCACTTAAAAACAATACAAGGAGATATACTCTAAAACACTATAGATAAATTAAAATGGAATTCTCAAAAAATGTTCAAGTGACCCACAGGAAGACAGGAAAGGAGAAACAGAGGAGTAAAAAACAAAGTGAAAAATAGGAAACAAATAATAAATTGGCAGACTTATATTTTAACAAATCAATAATTACATTAAATATAAATGATCTAAATTCACCAATCAACTGTCTGATATTGGCAGAATGAAAAAAATTACCCACCTATATGTTATCTACAAGAAACTCATTTCAAATAAAATGGTATAAGTAGATTAAAAGTAAAAGAATGGAGAAGCATATATTATGCAAATACGAATCAGAAGAGAACTGGTGTGGCTATATTATATCAGATAAAGTAAAATTCAGGCAAAGAAAATTACCAGAGATAAAGAGGGACATTACATAATAAAGAGCCAATTCACCAAGATGACATAACAATTTTAATGTGTATACACCATCTAAAAGAGCTGCCAAATACATAAATGAAAACTACCAGAACTGACTAGAGACATAGAAAAACAAGTAATTATAGTTGAAGACTTCGACAACCCTCTCCTAGTAACTGATAGAATCAGTAGACAAGAAGTCAACAAGGGTTCAGAAGAACTAAAGAACACAGTAATTTAATTATATCTAATTGACATACAATATATAACACTCCACCCAACAACAGCAGAATTCACATTTTTTTTCAAGTATGCATGGTGCTGTATCTTGGGTCATAAAACCAACCTTAACATATTTTTTAAAAATTGAAATTATGCAAAATATGTCCTCTGACCATAATGGACTCCAACTGGAAATCACTAACAGAAAGAAAACAGGAAAATCTCCCAATATTGGAAATTAAACAACACATTTATTAAACAACGGTACAGGTTTAGGAGCCTAGCTTTAAAATTCTGTAGACTAATCCTGTACCAAATGTGTGTTTCTCCCAGAAAGTGATAAAAACCTTCTCCATCTGAATTTGAGTTTATATTATAGGCTTGTGTTTAAAGTGCTCCAGGCATTTCTAGGGAAAGGGGAACTATTATTTGTTGGGCACCTACAATAAGCTGTATTAATATTGACCATTCACTGTTTTATTTAATGTTCACACCCACCTATCACAGTGTTGTCTGTCAGCAAGGTACCTGTGCTGAGAGGCAGGGAAGCAGCTGAAAATGCTTGAGAAAGTGCTGGATGTTGGAGGGAATTCTAAGGAATTCAGAGTGACCACAGTTAGGGAGCCCTGATGGGAGATGATTATAAAGAAGTGGAAAGAGGCTACAGCAAGATTTCCAAGTGGCTCCCTAAGGAGTCTGAAAGCTGGGAAGCAGCAAGAAGCCCTGAGAAAGCCTAAGCAGAGGAGTGACATTTTAAAATGATTACTTTAGTGAGAGTGGATTGCAGGGCGAGGAGGCTGAATGTGAGGGGCTCAGTCCTTGTGGGGATGGGAGCAATTCAGTTGAAAGGCGGTGAGGATTTAGGTAGCAATATCACCATTTTCCACATGGGAAACGGAGCCTCCGAGAAGGAAAGTACCGGATTTTTCCCCCCAAGGATAATAATATTAAAAAGACAAAGTGATTATAAATATAATGTCCCGGGCTTCCCAGGTGGCGCAGTAGTTGAGAATCTGCCTGCTAATGCAGGGGACACGGGTTCGAGCCCTGGTCTGGGAAGATCCCACATGCCGCGGAGCAACTGGGCCCGTGAGCCACAACTGCTGAGCCTGCGCGTCTGGAGCCTGTGCTCCGCAACAGGAGAGGCCGCGATAATGAGAGGCCCGCGCACCGCGATGAAGAGTGGCCCCCACTTGCCGCAACTAGAGAAAGCCCTCGCACAAAAACGAAGACCCAACACAGCCAAAAATAAATAAATAAATAAAGTAATTAATTTAAAAAAAATGTAGGGTGTTCCAATAATGGCTAAGAAGCAGAAAAATGTTTTTTAAAAAAATCACTGATTAAAAAAATAATAATAATGTCCCAATAATATGTAACAAGACACACAATTAAATGACTTAAAGAACATATCGTGTCTGGCACACTTAAATAGTAAACAGTTAACAAAATTTCATCCCTAGAAGTGGAATCATGCCGGTTGCTGGTGAGGAGAGCGAGGCTCAAAGCTCCCCGGGGGCCCGCTTTAGCCTCAGAGCCCCCCAGCCTCCCGCCCTCGGTACCCGGAATGGCCCTTGTCCTGCAGATCAGGGTCAGGACGCGGCCCTGGGCACCTTCGCCCACTCCTACCCTCTGAAGCGACAGGTGCCCCTTCTCAAAGTCCAGATGGAAGAAGTTGCCTACGAAGGGCAGGCGCGGGGGCCCCGGCGGGTAGTTCTTCGGGCGCCGCCTTTTGAGGAAATCAGCAAAGAAGAGAAAGGCGACGGCCCCCAGCAGGACAGTGCGGGGACGGAGAACGGTCCAGAAGGCAGCCGCCAGGGAGCCCACCGCCGCGAGCATGGCGGCGACCTCGGCTCGCTCTTCCGCGGTCTGAACCAGCAAAGGTCCCAGCAGCTCTCAGCCTCTAAGCTGCCAGCACTGCCCTCCTTCCCCGCCTGCCCCCGGCCCCGCCCCGCCCCGCCCCGCCACACCCCCTTCCCTCTCCAACCCTCACTCCGCCGCGCCCCTACCCTGGCCCGCTAGGCTTCCGCGGAGCCTGGTCTGCAGGACCCGTCTGGGCTCTTCCTCAGGCCCCGCCTCCTGCCGCGCCCCTAACCCGCCTCCACCCGGTCCTCTACTCCCCTCTGCCTTCTCCCAGCCCGCCTGCCGCCCACCAGACGCCTGTGGCCGGATTCCTGGGAGAACAGCAAGGGTCTCGGAAAAGGCCTGGCTACAAGCGTTTTTATTATCTAGTTAGAGAGCCTGTCTCTCTGTGAGACCATCGGGGCTCTTGGGTTTATGATGTCATCGCATCTCAGAGAGGGCCGCGGACACTTGAGCTCTGTGTTTTTCTATCACCGTCTCACCAAAGGACTGGAACCGCGCCTGGTAATAAAACAGGAAAACAGCAGCACCTGATATTTCCTGGGCGCTTACTATATGCCAGACTTCTTTAGATGAATTGCTTAATTCTGACAAATTTATGCAGATACCCTTCGTTCCATCTTGCAGTTGCAGAAACTGAGGCAGAGGTTAATATCAAATACGTGGTAAATAAATGAATCCACCGGTCTGCAGCACATTTAAAGGAGGCCCTGTATTTGTAACTGTTTCGAAGTTTAAGAAGCATTACATCAAAGCTCTAGCACTTAGGCTAGTCTTTAATAGGTGCTTAATGAACATTGAAGGTAGGTGTCTTAGTCCTTGTCCTTTTTTGGTTTGCTTAGTGAGATTCTTCCTCTGAAGCCTCAAGATGGTGTAGGACCCCAGGTTCCAACCTTCTATGCTATCCTGTGTGCCCACCTGTGTCTCACCATTTGTGAGATGCTCAAAACGTGAAGCATAGTACTGGAATAGTATAGCACACACTCAGGTTCTCAACATATATATAGGCAACCTGCTTAAAATCTTTCTTTAAAAAGAAAAGAGCATTCAAGTCTCTTTTCTATCTTCCAAAGTCTATAGGGAGATACTAGTCAGAGTTTAGTTTTTATCCTTTCAGTCCACATCTTCCTGTTTCACTCTAGTTGTTATGCATCCATGCAGTGTTTCTAATATTTATATAAATGCTGTTTTTAAAAGAATTCTACAATCGATTTTTTTTCTCAGTATTTTGTGTTTGAGATCTATCTGGGTTGATACACGTGGCTTTAGTTTATTCACTTTAACAGCTATGTAGTTCTCTCACTACCCCACAATTTTTTTGGGGGGGGGTATAATTGACATATAACATTGTATTCGTTTTGGGTGTACAGCACAATGATTCATCTGAGCAAAATGATCACCCAAAAGGTCTCGCTAACAACCAATACTATACACAATTACAGATTTTTTTTCTTGTGATGAGCGCTTTTGAGATATACTCTCTTAGCGACTTTCAAATTTGCAATACGGTATTAACTACAGTCACCGTGTGGTACTTTACATACAGATGATTATTTTATTACTCGAAGTTTGTACCTTTTGACCCCCTTCATCCATTTCGCCCATCCCCTTCTCCTGGCCTTTGGAAACCACCAGTCTGTATCTATGAGCTCTGTTTTTGTTTTTGTCTCTGTTTTCAGAATCTACATATAAGTGAGATCATATAATATTTGTCTTTCTATGTCTGACTTATTTCACATAGCATAATACCCTTGAGGTCCAACCACATTGTTGCAAATGGTAAGATTTCCTTTAAAATATATATAGATCTCACATTTTTCTTATTCATTCATCCATTCATGGGCGTTAGATTGTTTCCATATTTCGGATATTGTAAATAATGCTGCAAGCAATATGGGGATGCTATCATCTTCTGTGTTTTCATTTTATTCAGATAAATACCCAGAAGTGGAATTCCTGGATCACATGCTAGTTCTATTTTTACACCACAATTTATTTACCCATTTCCATATCAATGAACATTTAGGTTTGTTATCTCCCTCCTTCCCTTTTTTGTTTGTTTGTTTTTGTCTTTTGTGGGGTTTTTTTGGGGGGAGTTGTTTGTCTTGTTTTGTTTTGTTTGCATTTAAACAATGCTGCAAGTGAGAGATTGTGCCATGGGCTGGAATGGATGATGTAACATTTAAGATTAGATGATCTCTATTGACTTCTTTTCATGGACTTTGTATAAATCAAGTGCTGGACTTTACCTAAAAAGGTAATGGTTTCGATGTATTTATAATAAACTGATTTAAACTTCTTCTACAAGAAGAAAAATTAAGAGCACTTCTTTGAAAACAAAGATGAAGCTTCACCTAATTTGCTTTCTTCTTGGTTCCTTCTGAAGTAAGGTCTCAAAGCTGTGATTAATATTTTTCCATATAATGAATACTCTCAGGACATTGTATAGCCTGTGGTAAGTACAAAGGGAAAAAAAGACATTTTCCACCTTAAGAGCTTTTACCATGATCAGTATGACCTTCCCTGGTTGAATATTGTTCTCTTCTTGTTCCATTAAGTTAAAATACAAGTCAGCACAGGTATTTGGTTCCTAATATTTTAAAATGTAGTATGACTTTAAAAAGTATTTTGTATAAAGTTGTGTGTGTACTGTGTCTATACCTCAGGTTCAAGTTACTGACTTTATGTTCTAAAGAAAAGTGAATAACGCAAAATTAATAATATCCTTAGTTATAACAATAATAAGGTGATTACTGGTATTGGTGTTCAGTGTTATTTTGAACTTTATACTTTTCCCTTTATGTTCTCTGTCTCGTACCAACTAATCCCCCAAATTACTGAGTTGCTCTTAAAAAAAAAAAACAAAGAAGAAAGAAAAGGAAGAAAGAGAAAGAAAAATGTTGATATTGTGTACATATTTTTTGTTGATCAAGTCACACACATGAAAGCATGTAAAGCAACTAAGTGGAATATTAATTGCTTGCTGGGAAATTATCAGATTAGTCCCTTGGTTCTTATGCCACATGAATTCCTAGATAAATTGGCAATTCATTAATGAGTTAATTGTGATTACTACTATAAAGTGATTTTTTTCAGCATTAATTGAAAACTGTTATGTGAAACCTGTCTATCCAGAGAAGTTACACTGTATAAATATTAAGAAGTACTTTAGCTAGATTATTTTTTGGTATTAAATTATATGTCAAGTACTTGAAGTGAATTTGAGTTTAAAAGTAAGGCATATTTCCTAAACGACAGTAATAAATTCTTAATTTGAAAATTTCTTATTTTGAAATTTTAAAATTCTATTAGGTGTCTTTTATATCTTCTTCCACCACATAAATACATTGTTTGACAATTAAAAGACAAATGTTCTCTGAATGCTTTTAAGTATTTATTTTATTTCATTTATTTATTTAAATTTATTTATTTTTGGGTGCGCTGGGTCTTCGTTGCTGTGTGCAGGCTTTTTCTCTAGTTGTTGCAAGCGGGAGCTACTCTTCATCGTGGCGCACGGACTTCAGTAGTTGTGGCACACGGGCTCAGTAGTTGTGGTACACAGGCTTAGTTGCTCTGCAGCATGTGGGATCTTCCCAGAACAGGGATCGAACCCATGTCCCCTGCATTGGCAGGCGGATTCTTAACCACTGTGCCACCAGGGAAGTCCAAGGATTTATTTTAAAAATTGATGTGGTATATTATTTTTAGAAAGGAATAACTTGGCGCATCAGGATTTTTTTTTTCTCATTATCTGAGAGTTGAAGGGCTTCCTGTAATAATTGTGAACAAACTTAATCTAAATGTGTTAACAAATATTCTTCTGTACTTTATTTGTATATCTTTAATGCCCTGAAAATCTAAAGGGTAATATAAGCTAACATGTTTTAGAATATCCAAGAAGAAAAAAAAACAAACTGCTTTTTATATCAGCCTTTTAGATTTCTTGAAGATTTTGGTGAAGAATAAGAGTACATACTACAAGTATTGACAAAAATCTGGAAAACCTTTTCTATAAAACACACAATATTTAAATAGAGTTAGTCATGCAGGATCAGTGTTTAACAGTGGATATTTTGTCTTTTGTGTTTATATTATTATATTCAAATTGCAAGTACAGCTGACCCTTGAACAACAACATGGGTTTGAACTGTAAGGGTCCGCTTATACACAGATTTTTTTCAATAGTAAATACTACAGCACCACACAATCCTTGGTTGGTTGAATCCATGGATGGTTGAATCCATGGATGGTTGAATCCACAGATGCAGAACTGTATAACATTTTAATATTTGCCAAAATGGTATTGTAAAAGAAATCCTAAATATCTAATTTTTTTTTTTAAGTTAAGGAGAAGTAAAGATTTTCTCAAACAAACATTGAGGGAATCTGTTGCTAGTAGATCTGCCTTACAAGAAATGTAAAAAGTAGTTCTTCAGAAAGAAGGAAAAAGATACAGGTCAGAAAATCAGAACTGTATAAAGAAAACGAAAAGCATTAGAAAAAAATAAAGTAAAATAAATATTTTGTTTTCTTTTTCTTAATTGATCTGATAAATAAGTTTGTTCAAAATAAAAATATTAACCATGTATTCAGTGACTATAGCTTATAAATAAGTGATATGAATGTTGTAAGGGACAGAAGGAAGGAATTAGGAATACTCTGTTATAAAGTATACTTTCACTACTGATGAGGCAGTTTGGTATTACCTGAAAGTGGATTTGGGTCACTAGGAAATGTGTATTATGAACTCTAGGGCAACTGCTGGACAAATTTAGAAAAAGAAATTTAATCAATATGCTAAGACTGAAGACAAAATGGAATTATATAAAAGACTCAGTTAAAACCAGAGAAGACAGTTAGGTTGCTTCCATGTCCTGGCTATTGTAAATTGTGCTGCAGTGAACATTGGGGTGAATGTATCTTTTTGAATTATGGTTTTCTCCGAATATATGCCAAGGAATAGGATTGCTGGATCATATGGTAGGTCTATTTTTAGTTTTTAAGGAACCTCTATACTGTTCTCCATAGTAGCTATACCAATTAACATCCCACCAACATTGTAAGAGGGTTGCCTTTTCTCCACACCCTCTCCAGCATTTATTTTTTGTAGATATTTTTGATGATGACTATTCTGACCAGTGTGAGGTGATACCTCATTGTAGTTTTGATTGCATTTCTCTAATAATTAGTGATGTTGAGCATCTTTTCATGTGCTTCTTGGCCATCTGTATGTCTCCTTTGAAGAAATGTCTGAATGTCTATTTAGATCTTCCACCTATTTTTTGATTGGGTTGTTTGTCTTTTTCATATTGAGCTGCATGAGCTGTTTGTATATTTTGGAGATTAATCGCTAGTTGATCGCTTAGTTTGCAAATATTTTTTTCTCATTCTGTGGGTTGTCTTTTCATTTTTGTATGGTTTCCTTTGCTGTGCAAAAGCTTTTAAGTTTAATTAGATCTCATTTGTTTATTTTTGGTTTTATTTTCATCACTCCCTAGGTGGTGGATCCAAAGAGATCTTGCTGTGATTTATTTCAGAGAGTATTCTGCCTATGTTTTCCTCTAAGAGTTTTATAGTATCCGGCCTTACATTTAGGTCTTTAGTCCATTTTGAGTTTATTTTTGTTTATGGTATTAAAGAATGTTCTAATTTCATTCTTTTATTTGTAGATGTCCAGTTTTCTCAACACCACTTATTGAAGAGACTGTCTTTTCTCCATTGTATATTCTTGTCTCCTTTGTCATAGATTAGGTGACCATAGGTGCATGGGTTTATCTCTGGACCTTCTATCCTGTTCCATTGATCAATATTTCTGTTTTTGTGCCAATACCATACTGTTTTGATTACTGTAGCTTTGTAGTATAGTTTGAAGTCAGGGAGCCTGATTCTTCCAGCTCCATTTTTCTTTCTCAAGATTGCTTTGGCTATTCAGGGTCTTTTGCATTTCCATACAAATTTAAAATTTTTATTCTAATTCTGTGAAAAATGCCACTGCTAATTTGATAGGGATTGCATTGAAACTGCAGACTGCTTTGGGTAGTATAGTCATTCTGACAATATTGATTCTTTCAATCCAAGAACATGGTATATCTCTCCATCAGTTTGTGTCATCTTTGATTTCTTTCATCAGTGTCTTATAGTTTTCTGAATACAGGTCTTTTGCCTCCTTAAGTAGGTTTATTCCTAGATATTTTATGATTTTTGATGCTATGGTAAATGAGATTGTTTCCTTATTTACTCTTTCTGATTTTTCATGGTTCCTGTATAGGAATACACAAGATTTCTGTGTATTAATTTTGTATCCTGCAACTTTACCAAATTCATTGATGAGCTCTAGTTAGTTTTCTGGAAGCATCTTTAGGATTTTCTATGTATAGTATCATGTCATCTGCAAACAGTGACATTTTAATTTCTTCTTTCCAATTTGGATTTCTTTTATTTCTCTGATTGCCATGGCTAGGACTTCTAAAAACTATATTGAATAAAAGTGGAGAGAGTGGACATCCTTGTTCCTGATCTTAGAGGAAACGCTTTCAGTTTTTCACTGTTGAGAATGTTTGCTGTGGGTTTGTCATACATGAGCTTTATTATGTTGAGGTAGGTTACCACTATGCCCACTTTCTGGAGAGTTTTTATCATAAATGGGTGTTGAATTTTGTCAGAAGCTTTTTCTGCATCTATTGAGATGATCATATGGTTTTTCTCCTTCAATTTGTTAATATGGTGTATCACATTGATTGATTTGCGTATACTGAAGAATCCTTGCATCCCTGGGATAAATCCCACTTGATCATGGTGTATGATCCTGTTAATGTGTTGCTGGATTCGGTTTGCTAGTATTTTGTTGAAGATTTTTGTGTCTGTGTTCATCAGTGATATTGGCCTGTAATTTTCTTTTTTTGTGGTATATTTGTCTGGTTTTGGTATCAGGGTGATGGTGGCCTCATAGAATGAGCTTGGGAATGTTCCTTCCTCTGCAGTTTTTTGTAATAGTTTGAGAAGGATTGGTGTTAACTCTTCTCTAAATGTTTGATAGAATTCTCCTGTGAAGCCATCTGGTCCTGGGCTTTTGTTTGTTGGAAGTTTTTTAATCATAGTTTCAATTTCAGTACTTGCTAAAATGTGCACCGCTGGGAGCGCTACTCCGATCAATATTCCTTGGGGCTTCTGCTGCCAATGTCCTTGCCCCCACAATGAGCTATAGTTGACCTTTGGCTTCCCAGGAGACCCTCTAAGACCCCTAGTTAGGTCTAGCCCAGGTTCCTATGGAGTCACTGCTTTGCCCTGGGTCCCAGTGCATATGAGACCTTGTGTGTGCCCTCCAAGAGTAGAGTCTTTGTTTCCCCCAGCCCTGTTGAGCTCCTGCACTCAAGCTCTGCTGGCCTTCAAGGCTAAATGTTCTGGAGGTTCTTCCTCCCAATGCCAGACCCTCAGACTGTCTTGGAGGGCTATTTTTATGTGGGAATATCCCTGTGTAACCTGCGTGGGTTTAATATTTTTTGGTGTGAGGGCTGTTTTTAGTATAGATGTCTGCAACCTCTTTCCTCAGTGCATGCTGGCCATCATCCCCTTGATAGGAGGTGTGACTGATGTTGTGGTGGCCAGAACCTGCACTGAATATTGACCAGGGGCTCCCCTTTGCTCTGTGGTTGTCGCTGCCCTGTCAGAGGGGGGTCTGTATCCTAGTTGTTGGAGTAGAGGCCCTCAGATCTGTTTCTTAGCTGTGTTTCTGATCTGCAGTGCAAGGTAGGTGGGATTGGAGCTCTCCCACTGGGAGAGAAGTCACTGGGTATTTCTCCTCTAGAGCTGTTCACCTGTGGGTGTGCTCTGTTGTGTCAGCTTTCACCTGTTGTGTGAGCTCTCAGATTACATCAGATTACACTGTTGTTGGCACTGTTCTCAGCCAGACCTTAACCATGGGTACACTGGCAGTTGGCCCTGATATCTCTCAGATGTTGTTTTCACTAAGCCACCAGCATAGGTCCACTGAAGTCAGGTCCCAGGATTGCAGTAGTCCTGGATTTGGACCTGTTGTGGTCGCTATGGGGGCAGCTCAGACTCTAGCCTGGTCCAACCCCTGCATGTACGTGCCCACAAAGTCTACAGCTGCTAAAGCTAGACCCATCTTGGCTGCAGGAGCACTTGTTTGTTCAGATGTTCTGCAGACACTGAGTTTATAAAGCAGGTCGTGGGGGTGTCAATCCGTGTTTTGCACAGCTGCAAGGAGAAATTTCAGCTTTTCTTCCTTAGTTGCATGGCCCCTGGGGCTCAGCTGTGGTTTCAGCCCCACCTCTGCATGTGGGCCACCCACAGGGGTCTGCTCCCAAGGCTTCCCTGGAGCACACAAGTCTGCCCCAGTGAGGAGGGGGCACAAAGGTGGCAGCAGTTGGGGTCGTGAGAGTGCCTGCCACAGTGGGGACATGGTGCGGAGGAGAAGGCGGCGGCTTCCAGGTTGTGGGAGCCCTGCCTATTCCCCAGGTGGCAGGGTCCAGTGCGTGGGGAGGGAGGCTGCAATGGCGGCCCTGCCCCTTGCACATCACTCAACAATGGTGCTTCATTTCTATGGCATTCTGAGTTTCCTCCACAAGAATTCCCGGTTGCAAATTTCCTTACTCCTGTCCCATCAGGCTGTCTCCTCACAGCCAACAGCAGTCCTCTCCCTGGGTCTGTTCTCCAAACCCCATGTTCCAGCATCTAGCCCCCTCTGCACAAGTGGACACACCTCTCAGGCTGAGGCATGCAGGGCTGTGGTAAGGACCATCTGTGTAGGTCTCACTCTGTCCTGCCTGCCACAGACCAGTTGCTGCACTCTCCTCTGATAGCTCCCAAAGCTGCCTTTCTGTCCCAACTGATCTCCCTACCAGTGAGGGGGCTTCCCCCAAGGTGGGAACCTCTTCTCTCCTTCAGCTCCCCACCAGGGGTGCAGCTCCTGTCCCTCTTCCTCTCCTCTTCCTTTTCCCATCTTCTTTTTTTCATCCTACCTTGTTACACAAGAATCTTTCTTGTCCTTTTAGGTGTCTGAGGTCCTCTGCTAGTGTTCAGCAGGTGCTCTGTGAGAATTGTTCCATTTGTAGATGTATTCTTGCTGCATTTGTGGGGAGAGATGAATTCCATGTCCTCCTACTCCTCCACCATCTTGACTCCCCCATTAATGTTCTAAATACACAAATTAAAGACAATATCTGTCAGAGTAGATAAAAAACTGAGACCCCATTTCAGATTGTTTATTGTTGGTGAGTAGAAACACAACTTATTTTTTGTATGTTGATTTTATATCCTACAACTTTACTGAGTTCATTTATTAGTTCTAACATTTATTAGTTTTAAATGGGTGGAATCTTTAGTGTTTTCTACATATAAGATAATGTCATCTGCAAACAGAGATAAACTTAGTTCAGCATTGAAAAGAATAAAATACTTAAGAATAAGCTTAACCAAGGAGGCAAAAGACTTATACATTGAAAATTCTAAAATACTGTTGAAAGAAATTAAATAAGACACCAAAAAATGGAAAGATATACCCCTGGAAGAATTAATATCGTTAAAATATCCATATTACTCAATGCAATTCCTATCAAAATCCCAATGGCAGCAGTTGAAAATATAGAAATATTTTCTATAGAAATAGAAATATAGAAAATTCATATGGAACCACAAGGGACCCTGAGTAGCCAAAACAATCTTAAGAAAGATATCTCCATAGGCTTGTACGTATTAAAGAAATTTAATCAATAATTAATAAACTTTCAAAACAGAAAGTTCCAGATCAAGAAGCTTCCACTAATGAATTCTACCACACTTCCAGGAAGAAATTATAGCAATTCTCTACACTCTCTTCCAGAAAATAGAAGCAGTGAGATTACTTCCCAACTCATTCCATGAGGCCAGCATTACACTAATAACAAAACCAGACAAAGCCTTCAACCTCTTTACCCTACTGAGAGCTCCTGACCACCACCCCCCCACCAGGACTCACCATGTGGGAGCTGCTGATGCCAGGGCACAGATAGGAGCTGGACACAGAGAGATCTCTGTTGGGGGTGCTGTGGAAGGCCAGACTGAAGGATGTGGTGAAGGGGCTGGACAGAATCATGGGGCTCCCCATGGCTGAGCAAAGGGTCAAGGACAGGTCTCCAGATACCCTGGATCCAGATCCTGTCTCCCACTGCCTTGGGGTCAGGTTGTGAGCTCCTTGGCCTGTTCTTTAAGACCTCTATGCTCTAGTCTCAAACATACCATACGCTGTGACACCTCTGGATGTCCCCTTCCTTAGAAGAAAGGAAAACAATATCTCTCATGAATATAGATGCAAAAGTCTTCAACAACATATTAGCAAATCAAATACAGTGTTGTATAAAAATAATTAGAAACCATGACCAAGTGGGATTTATTCTAAGTATGCAAAGTTGATTCCATATTAGAAAATCAATCAATGTAATCTCATCACATCAGCAAGCTAGAGAAGAAAAATCATATGATTATAACAATAGATGCAGAAAAAGCATTTGACGAATTCCAATGTACATTCATGATAAAAGCTCTCAGCAAATGAGGAATAGAGGGGAACTCCCTCAACTTGATAAAGAATATCTACAAAAAAATTATAGCTAGCATCACAGTTAATAGTGAGAAACTAGATGTTTTCTCCACAAGATTAGAAACAAGGCATGGATATCTTCTTCCACCACCTCATTCAACATTATGCTGGGAATCCTAGATAATGCAATAAGACAAGAAAAGGAAATAAAAATTTATAGCTTGGTAAGGAAGAAATAAAACTGAGATTACAGATTTCATGTTTGTCAATGTAAAGAACCTCAAAGAATCCACAAAATGTCTTCTGGAACTAGTAAACTATTTTAGCAAGGTTGCAGGATACAACCTCGGATTGTATTACCAAAGTACTAATGAAAAAAGATTAATATACAAAAGTCAATTTCTTCATTGAGTGCCAGCAATGAACAATTGGAGTAAGATATCCTTCTATCTTGTTGTTCACCATCCCCTATGGTGCAGGCTTTGTCTCAAAATTCATACCAGGTTCAACAGAACCACAGCCATATTCTACTCTGGGATTATGGTGTAAAAAGCTTTTAAATTATTTATTGAAGTGTATTGCACATATAGAAGGAGGAGGTTATGTTACTGAAAGCTTGGCCTTTCTGTACACAGGTGCCAAATCAAATCCCAGAGACAGAGTTTTGGGTGAAGTAGAATAGGATAGCTTTATTGCTTTGCCAGGCAAAGGGGGACACAGTGGGCTCCTGTTCTCAAAAACTATGTGTCCCAACCTGGGAGGATTTGAGGAAGGATTTTATAACAATGGTTCGAGGTGGGGTTTCTGACAAGATTAGGGTGTGTGCAGGGCCTGCACTCCCTTCATCTCATCTCAGGTTGTCAGTCCCCTAATCTTGATGAGTTTCTCTGGTCCCTTTAATCTTGCCTCTGGTGGTTTCTTGGCTGCTCCTCCTTTGATTAGCAACTTTTCGTATCTACTCTTTGGAACCCAGGGAAGGTCATGGAGGCTGGAGAGGCTGGAGTCTTGCCTGCAAGAAATGTGCGACAAAAGGGCCTCCATGCCTGCGAGCCCCACAGGGCCCCACTGGGTTTCACTCATTGGAAGGAGGTCAAGAGGGCAAGTGGCTATTTTTTTTCAAGTCACGATGGGGAAATTGTTCTTGTCACTTCTACTCATATTCCATTGTTACAGCAGGCAGGTAGCTAGATATGAGCAAAGACATGAGGGCAGGGGATAGGTGACAGGAAATCATGCATCTTGTAAAAGGTGGGGGTCCATAGGCAGACAACGAAGAATGGAAACCTTCATACTCACAGGAAACCACATATTTTGGGTGATAAGTGTCCTGGTGGCAGACAAAGAAAGGTGGGGAAAAGCAGGAATCCCTTGGTTGAATGTAACCTGTTGCTCATTATGCTCTCATTACAATAAAATTGGCCTTGCAGGTAAGAAGTTCCCATCATGTGCTGACGCCATGACACTTTTTTTGAGGGGGTGGGTGAAGTAGAAAAGAATAGCTTTATTGCTTTGCCAGGCGAAGGGGGACACAGCGGGCTCCTGCCCTCGAAAACTATGTGTCCCAATCCAGGAGAGTTTGGTGAGGAGTTTGGCAACTTAAAAAAATGCACAATGTGAGAGTTGTGAGTTAAGTTTTATTTGGGGCAAAATGAGGACGATAGCCTGGGAGACAGCATCTCAGATAGCTCTGAGAAACTGCTCCAAAGAGGTAGGGGGAAGGTCAGTATATATGTGATTTTGGTGAAGGGGGAGTACCTGCAATCAAGCACATATTTTTGCAGAAGGTTTCTGCTAGTCATGAGGAGTAGACATCACCATGAAGGAATTTACTGCTTTTCTAGATATGAGGAGATGCAAGAATTGGGCTTATAAAATTGAAACAGGAAGGAAGGGGGCAGGGCACAAAGTTTAAAGAAATGACATAATCCGAGGACATGACATAAACTGATTAGAACCAAATGGGTACAAGATGGTGGACAAGTCAACTTCCACTAGACCCTGAACCTCAGTATATGCTCACTGTAACACATCAGCAAGCTAAATGACACACCAACAGGCACCATGACAGTTCCAAGGCCGACCATAAGGATCAAAAAGTGGGCAGTGGCCCAATTCCTGGAAATCCCTGCCCCTTCCCCAAATAGCTGGACTACTCCTCCCACTCATTAGCTTATGAAATTACCCACCCCTATAAAAACTGTCAACTCCATACCCTGGTGCCTTTCTCACCTTCTGAGACGGCCCACACTCTGTGGAGTGTGCTTCCCTCTAAATAAATCCACTTTGGGCTTCCCTGGTGGCGCAGTGTTTAAGAATCCACCTGCCAATGCAGGGGATAGGGGTTCGAGCCCTGGTCCGGGAGGATCCCACATGCCACGGAGCAACTAAGCCCAGGCTCCACAGCTACTGAGCCTGCGCTCTAGAGCCCACCAGCCACAACTACTGAAGCCCCCACGCCTAGAGCCCGTGCTCCACAATAAGAAGCCACCGCAAAGAGAAGCCTGAGCACCGCAATGAGAAGCCTGAGCACCGCAAGGAAGAGTAGTCCCCACTCACTGCAACTAGAGAAAGCCCGCAAGCAGCAACGAAGACCCAACGCAGCCAAAAATAAATAAATAAATTAAAAAATAATAATAATAAAATAAATAAATAAATCCACTTCTTATCTATCACTTTGTCTCTCACTGAATTCTTTCTGCAATGAGACATCAAGGACCTGAGCTTCATTAAGTCCTGAAACCAGGTGTATGATCTCAGTTGGAAGACTGTGAGCTTTGGCAGGGTTTGAATCCCAGCTGCGTAGGTTCAAGTCCCAATCTGGGTTTAGGCTGGGTTCGAGTCCCGACATATGGGTTCAAGTCCCAATCTGAGGTGCACGGTTTCAAAATCAGCTCCTAAAAATATCTAACTATATGAAGATCTGTTCTGCCAGTTTTTTCAGAGCACAGAATGCCTCATTCCTAATCTCCACCCTGAACTCCCTTCAGGGGATGTTGAAGGTCAGCAGTTGCTGCAGCACTGTGATTTAATCCTTACAGAGGTAGATGGCAAGTGCCAATTTGTAGTTGACAAGTTTTATGGCAATGTTCAAGGGTGGGGTTCCTAACGAGATTAGGGTGTGTGCAGGGTTTTAGGTGGTCAGTCTCCTATTCTTGATGAGCTTCTCTGGTCCCTTAATCTTGCCTCAGGTGGTTTCTTGGCTGCTCTTTCCTTGATTAGCAACTGTTTGAATCTGGGCTTTGGAACTCAGGGAAGGTCATGGAGGCTAGAGTCTTGCCTACAAGAAACGGTGGACAAAAAAGGCCTCCATGCCCAGGAGCCCCACAGGGCCCCAGTCAGTTTCACTCCCCCCTTTTCTCTGATACTTGAGGAGAACAGATGTTGGGAAAGAAAAGGAATAATCATTTTGGATAGAGATGTTAATCATAAACTCTGCAGAGGAACTCAGTTTTAAGGGGACTCAGTTTTAATCCCCACTTCGGTTTTATCTTTCCCCAAATCTTTCAGGGAATGGGGCAATGGCTGCTCTACTTCCTGCTGAGATGGGGCATAGTCCTGCCTAAATTTGGGGGAATAGTTACCGAATTAGAAATATTTGAGTTCCAAGTCCTGGATCCAAGTCTTATATGATTAAGATTTCAACCCCTTAGGAATAAGCCTGAAACCTGACCTGGACCTGGCACTTTGAAGAGACTTGTTGTAGCTAGTTGTTTTCAAGCCATTCCCTATAAGGGGGAAACCCATCAAGGCAATCCTGAAGAACCACAAATAGGAAGCTGACCACATATCTAGCAGTTAGAATTATCGAAAGAATCAGCATATGAGTCTATAGTTTTGTAGGTAAAAGGTGTGAGAAAGGATGAGAAAACAGAAATTTCATTCCGCTTGTTGAAACAAAGACTTAAAGTTTCCCAAAGGGTGAGATGTTTGTTCTCAGGAGTCTGCTTGCTAGCTGTAGGCAAGCTTGGCTGGTTAGTCTCGCCATGGCACTTCTGATGTAAGCTAAAAAAGAACAAAAATCCCTCCTCCCCTTGGGAAGATGGAGCTGGGATGAAAATCAGGTAATACGACCCCTAAACTTCTCCTTCCCCAATGAATATTCTGCCCCTTCATTTGTATGCCCCTCATAACTGGCTTGCTAAAGAAACCCAGGGCAGCAGCTACTCATCTGTCTGCCCACTCTCCCTCTGAGGGTGTATTCTTGTTTAAATAAATCTTCACTTTACTTTCTTAACCTCCCTGTCTCGTTTCCAAATTCTTTCCACGATGAGGCAAGAACCTTAAGTTCACCAGGAACACCATCAGCAGGAACCTAGCAACATGGCAACAACTAATTTGCAGAAGCTGGTAAATGAAGCCTTGAGCTGGCAGCCACGTGTCTATCTAAAACCTGGGGTGGGGTTCTCTTGCTAAAAGAGAAAAGGGGATCATTAGTATTATAGGAGAGCAGTTAGTGTTAGTGATAAGTTGTGTGCCAACCTCATTGGGAACCACCTGAAAACATATCTATCTTGTGGATCAGAGTTGGAATTCAAGTAGGTTGCCTTGGATCAAAGTTGCAAGACTCTGTGTGCTCCACTTTGCTTAGTCCCAGGAATCAGTGGTAGCAAAGCATCCTTGTCTTGCCCCATCTCTTCCACTTTTTGCACCTTAGTCATGAAGACTGAGTGCAATGCCTTGTGTCTAAAGATGCCACCCTCTGATATGCATCCGTTTCTGCTCCCAGAGGTTTCATCCCTCTGCCAGTTTCACAGCAAGATTCCTTCCCCTTGACTCTCTACTTCTTGTGCTCTTTTTCCTTCCAGAAAACTCTTTTTTGCTTTATTTAACAAGTGTTACCTTCATGTACCTTTTTGGGATTAAGGGCATGCTCCTTTTAATTTCTTAATCGGACACTCCAATAAATACAAAGTATGGAGGTGGGGTGTAGCTTATTCCCAGGAGGGTAAAGAGTAAGAGGGTTACTTTGGCAGTAACTGCCCTCTGTTATTCCGTTCCTCCTCTGCATTATTCACCTTCTGGGCAAGGGCTTGCAAATGTAAGTGATGAGTCTCTAACACTGCTCACTGAATCATCCTTGGACTCTAATTCTAAGGATCCCACCCCCTCACTCTTCAAAAGCCAGTGAGTACTGTTTCTAACTGAATCTATTTGGGAAGTCACAGAGAGAGCAGCGGAGCTTTGTAGTTTTCTTGCAATGAGGCACATGTGTGATGTAGAGAAGTAACTAAAGTTCAATATAGCTGGCTGCTATAGTGGAGGTTCATTCAACAAATTTTGTATACCTCCAATGTGGCAGGGATCACCTCTCCTGCTAGTAAAGGAGATACAATGTTAGGTAAATATAAATCAGTCCATGTTCTCATGGAGCTTACAGTCTAGATGCTGTGCCCAAAGGAACGTGAGTTCCCAGATCTATGATTAGTCTTCGTATGTTTTAGATGTTTCCTCCTTATGCACTGCAGACCGTATACATGTCACTGTTACTCACGCCCTGAGACAGTCCCTGTTGTCTCTTGGCTTCTCATAGCTGGAAGTCCATTATGGACTGGCCATTTTGCTCACCAGTCCCAATTATGCTGTAAGGTTGCACATTATACTGTCATTACTTTCTGGTGGGGATTTTATTTCTATGATGTTGCAGAAATATATATGTGTCTTCGCCAAAACATTCCACTTCGTTTTAAAGCTAGTTAGGGTCAGGTGGTCAGCCATGAACTAAAAAATCACCCTCAAAACCCTTATATTCTATTCTGGGTTTTGTTTCTAATAGCTAAAGGACTTTCAGGAAATCATTTAGCCTTCCCGAACTTCACTTTTTTAGCATTAAAATGGAGACCAACAATTTGTATTTATCGTCCTCAAAATTGTAGGGCAATACCAGTGAGATAATGAGTGTCAAAATGATTTGTGAAGTGTTTTTATTATTATATCTTATATTCTTTAAGAAGTTTCTCTCTCTTTGTTTAGCATTTACTCCCTGTATCACTTGGCATTCTCTACACCCTAAAATTACTCTATCTGATAACTTTTAACTTAATAACTTCTACAAATTCAAATAATGCTACGCTCCCTAACAACTGTATCAACTCACTCTGTCACACATACACATGCACAATGGTTATTGATCGTATATACTTATAAGATCTTACCTACCTTTGTTTTATTATTTCACTGTCCTTTTGCTTTGTACATATCAAATAAGTGCAGAAAAAAGTAGTGAGAGTGATAGGATTGCTAGTAAGATAAAGGTATTATTTCAGTGGCTATTAGAGATAAAAATTGAAAGTGATAAGAAAATGCTGCGTACTGCACATATAAATAGAATGAAATATTTGATTCTTGAGAATAAAGATAAAATCATGTATGCAAAAAAAAAAAATCAACTCTACATAACTTAGAAAGAGACATGGTTGCAGGACTAACTGGAGACTAAGAGATGAGACAGAAATAGGACAAGATCCAGGACTGGATTAATGACATCTCCAGGCATCTAGGCTGCAGGTCCCGTTCCATTATCCCATCTGATGCTGCTGCTGGAAAGAAGGGACTCTACCTCCTTTCCCTCCAGTCTTTTACTGCTCCAAAGCTTGCGGGGAGAGATTCCTGCTGGCTTGGCTTAAGTCACGTGCTTGTTCCTCTGCTAGGAAAGTCAGCTGCCTTGATTTACTATCCTATCATGATGTCACCCAGAGGGGAAGATTTAATTTCCCAAAAGAAAATCAGGGTACTATTAACATATAAGTGACAATGGATGCTAAATGGTCAAATGGTGTACATATACATATATATGTATATATACACATACACACACACACATACACAAATGCATATACATATGTAAACATGACTATGTAGTACATGAAAAAGATACGTATATGCACACAGATATACACACATATCTATACACACATATTACTATACACACACATTACATCATACAACATGTGACAAATGTTTAGAGGCGGCGAGAATCAACAGGGATGGGGAAGAGTGATGGATAAAATTTTAAAAAAGGAAGCAGGTGGATGTAATTAGAGGATTGGCATCAATGTTTAATGCCAATTTTACCTTAACGTTGGTCCAGAAGAGGTTAGAACACTGAAAGTTTGTCAAAGTAATATACAAAATGAAGAACAAATTTGAAAATTCCCTGAGCAGACAATACCATTGAAGCCACGTAAACACTAAATCTAGCTTCTTTCATGAATATAAGTGAACCTTAACTTAGATTGCTTCTTGTAACTGCCTCTGATAATCATACAAGAAATTTAAGTCATCTTCCTGCAATGCTATAAAATAATCACTATTATCAATCCCCTGCCATCTGGAAACTTCCATTATAATAACCAATCATTGGAAAGGTTGAACAGCTTCCTAATTTTCATTTTATACATCACCCTGAAGAGTCATACCTCTGAGCTTCCTAACAGTTTTGAGTTTGAAAGCTGCCAATCTGTGAACTGTTCTTATGTGCATAATAAACCCTTACTAAATACTACTTCATTGGTCTGGCTTTAATTTTTCTCTTTCTGGATTTTTGACAAAGTTAAGCCCAATGGAATGGTTTTGGATGAAACTTGTTACAAGCCACTGACGTTGACCAGATACTAAAGCCCTTTTGACCCTCCGTGATTAATGAAAATGTACAGGTGAGAAGTGTGTACACTGCAGCGATGAGGAATTTTATTCATTGTTGTTCAATAACCACTTACTGAGCACTTACTGTGGGCCAGGCTCTATTCTAGGCTCTGGAGATACAGTGGGGAAGAAGACAAGGCCCCAGCTCTAGTGGAACTTACGTTCTGGTTGGAGACAGCTGATAATAAACCAATTACAAAAATAATCAGATGACCCTAAGCACTATTCAGGAAAGTAAAATGGAGCTATTTGAAAGAAAGTGACAAGTTGTTTCTTAAGGGTTGGTGGTCTAGGAAGGTCTGCCTGAGTAGGAACAGTTAACTCATAGCTAAATGCTAAGAAGGAGCAAAAAAAAAAAAAAAAAAAAAAAGATAGTATAGTTGAGAGGAGAGGGCAGAATCATGCAGAAGGACTAATAGTGACCCTATATGGGAAGAATCTTGGTGTATTCATGTGGCGGGGCAGGGGTACGGGAATGCTCCAGAGGTAGGAGAATAGAAATCATGTCAGACAAGGAATTTGTAAGCCACAGTAAGGAGTTCGGAGTCTATTTTAATTTTGATTAGAAGCCACTGGAGGTTTTATTTTTTTAATTAATTAATTTATTTTTGGCTGTGTTGGGTCTTTGTTGCTGTGTGTGGGCTTTCTCTAGTTGCGGCAAGCGGGGGCTACTCTTCTTTGTGGTGTGCAGGCTTCTTTGGGGTGGCTTCTCTTTGTTGCAGAGCATGGGCTCTAGGAGCGTGGGCTTCAGTAGTTGTGGCACGTGGGCTCAGTAGTTGTGGCTCACGGACTGAGTTGCTCCGCGGCATGTGGGATCTTCCTGGATTAGGGCTCAAACCCGTGTCCCCTGCCTTGGAAGGCGGATTCTTAACCACTGCACCACCAGAGAAGACCGACACTGGAGTTTTTTAATCAAAGAGTGACATGATCTGCTTTTTTTTTTTCTGTTAAATGACCCTCCTTCCTTGAAGAAAATGGTTTGCAGGTGTAAGAACAGAGGAAGGGAGAATGGTTAGGAAACTATTGTAGCGAATAGGCTGGTAGATAATGACTCAGCAGCGAGAGTAAAGATGGAGAGAAGCACCTGGGATTCAGGATGTGTCTTCCAGATCTCAGAAATGAGAAGTTCATCCTTCTAGTTTCTCAGGCAAAGAACTTTTGAATCATACTCATTTCCTCTGTTTCTTACACTTCAAATGTAAATTCGCAAATTGAGGTGTCTATCTTCAAAATATATCCAGCATTTCTCACTGCCTCCTCTGCTGACACACTTTCACAAGTATCCTCATCTCTCATCTGGATTATTGCAAAAGCCTGGTCTTGCTGCTTCTGTGGTTGCCTTTGGAACATTCATACACATTCATGCACGCATATTCATGCCAGAGCGGTTCTTTTAAAAAACAAAATCAGGGCTTCCCTGGTGGCGAGTGGTTAAGAATCTGCCTGTCAATTCAGGGGACACGGGTTCGAGCCCTGGTCTGGGAAGATCCCACATGCCACAGGGCAACTAAGCCCGTGAGCTACAACTACCAAGCCTGCGCGTCTGGAGCATGTGGTCCGCAACGGGAGAGGCTGCGACAGTGAGAGGCCCGTGCACCGCGATGAAGAGTGGCCCCCGCTCACTGCAACTGGAGAAAGTCCTCGCACAGAAACAAAGACCCAACACAGCCAAAAATAAATAAATAAATAAATAAATAAATAAATAAATAAATAAATAAATAAATAAATAAATTTATTTAAAAAAACAAAACAAAACAAAACAAAATCAGATCATGTCATTCAACTGCTCAGATAGCTGTGCAACAACTTTAGTCCTCAAGATGTGCTGGCAGGCCTTACCGTCTGGCTCTTGCGGTTTCTCTGACCTTATCTAGTACTCTCCCAGGGGATCTTCCAGTCTACTGCAGTCCACATGCCTCCATCTTTGAACGTGCCAGGCACACTCCTGACTCAGAGCCTTTGCCCCTGCTCTTTTCTCTGCCTACAAAGCCCCTCCCCAAGATATCTACATGGCTCTCTCCCTACCCTCCTTCTGGTCTTTGCTCAGAAATTGTGGTCTCAAGAAGGATTTTTCTGACTACCTTATGTAAAACTGCAACTCCTCCCCTTCCTGTTTTCTTTTTCTTTCTTTCTTTCTTTTTAAAATTTTATTTATTTTTGGTTGCATTGGGTCTCTGTTGCTGCGCACGGGCTTTCTCTAGTTGCGGCAAGTGAGGGCTACTCTTCATTGCAGTGCACGGGCTTCTCATTGCGGTGGCTTCTCTTGTTGCAGAGCACGGGCTCTAGGCACGTGGGTTTCAGTAGTTGTGGCACGCAGGCTCAGTAGTTGTGGCTTGTGGGCTCTAGAGCGCAGGCTCAGTAGTTGTGGCGCACAGGCTTAGTTGCTCTGCGGCATGTGGGATCTTCCCGGACCAGGGATTGAACCCGTGTCCCCTGCATTGGCAGGTGGATTCTTAACCACTGCGCCACCAGGGAAGTCCCCTGTTTTATTTTTCTTTATAGCACGAATTCTCACTTAGCATACCACATGCTCTGATTTTTGTTTATTCTCTCTCCCTCTGTCCCCCAGTGGAATGTAAGATCCATGAGGAGCACAGAGTTTATAAAACTCTGTTTTGTTCACCAATTGATATCGCCAATGACTAGCACATAAATAGATGCTCAATAAATATTTGTTGACTATGTCAGCAGATAAAAAAAAGGAAAGGAAAGAAGAATAATAAAATTCACATTCTAGGAAGTACAGAAGATAAAGCAATCTGAAAGAGACATTAAGGTTAAGTGGGTCAAATATTCAAAAAGATAATGAAGAGATTAGATTTTATAAAGTAAAAATGGGTTATTTTACACATAACAAAATGGCATATTTATGTTAGCATCAATAGAATTTCTAAATATAAAAATTTAATCTTTGAAATTATAATGATCACACAATGCATGTAGTACTTGTTAAGTACTGGTAACATTTAAAGCATTTAAAAAATGTTTTAGAGACTAATTTAATCTGAGGAAGGTGAGATGGGAAAACCAAGGCACAGAAGAGGAGGAACTTGCCTGAAGTTATTCATCCATTAAGTGATGAAGACAGGACTCAGACCCAGACTGTCTGTGTCCCTAACCACTCCTCTTGTTTTTCATTTTTCTAGGTACTTTAATTCTCCAATTGTACTGTTTCTCTGGCCATGACCCTCCTTGGGACTTATTTTTCTTATCTATAAAATGCATGATATGAGGCTGGCTACATAGCATGCTGAATTTTGTAAAGCGAAGAGTGTTTGCAAGATACGTCAGGGACTGCATTGCCAGGTCCTGTGGAATATCACCTCTGAAGTTTGAAAACTAAAAGAACAGATTAGAATTTGACCTGGGAAATTCCAAGGCTATTTAGTAAAAACCCATAAAACACCATTAATTTCTGAAAAGGTCATTCTCCCAAAGACAGGCAACACAGAACAGTACTTGAGAGTGGGGTTATTTGGAAAGCTCAGGTGAAATCTGAAGTTCTGAACCTCTCCTTGGATGCGATGGGTTGAGACTGCCCCCATGTGGTCACAGCGTGAAATTGTAGAAGCAAGCCCGCTCTCTTAGTTTTCAGGAGAACCCTGCTATATTCTTGTTTTCTTCCAACCACTATGTCACTTGACGTAAAGCCATTGATGAGACTCTAGCCATGCCAGCATTTTTCTAGAGAACATTCATAATTTGAACTGATCACAAGATAAAATTCTGTTGGGACCATGGCATTCCTAGCCCTTGGTAATCTGGGGCCAGATAACCTATCCATCCTTGGTTCCATCTAAGGTTTTTCTCTCTATTTCCTGCACATGACAGACATTCTCTTCCTTCTGGGCTTCTGCATACACAATCCCATGGCCTGGAATACCCTTTGCCTCCATTTGTACTACAAGAAACCCCCATAAGGCCCAACTAAAAAATTCTGTGTGACCCCTGTATTTCTGCCACCAAGAGCCTGAGTTATTTTGGGAGGAATGTCATGCTTTTCTTGACTTTGCATCTCCCAGACCCTAGGACCGTGAAACCCACTAGCAAGCTGGTACCTCTTGCTTTCAAATGTTCTTAATTGTGTTTTATCTTGAATTTTAAACAATAGAAAACAACTAGTTCAGGCATCCTTATTTCCCACCTTGACTATTGAAACATCCTCTTAAATGGTTTCCCTGCCTGCCTCCATTCTTTTTCTCCTTCACTTATTCTCCAAACAGTTGCCAGAGCAAAATGTCCAAAAATCTACATTAATAGGCCACTATTTTACAAAAAAACCTTCTGCTGGCTTTCCATTACTTGCTGGAGTGGCCTTCAAATATTTTGATTATGTACATTTATTAATAAAATACTTCTCAGCATGTACCCACAGCATAGATTTGTTTAGGTGTTTATAAATTGTATAGATGTACTACTATAGTCATGAATCATGTATGTTATAAAACACATAAAAATAAAAATAAAAGGATTAAAAATAAGAACAATTCTTACAATATTTTTGTAAACATAAAAATCTTATTGCACTAATAATCATATTTTATGGTGAGAGTCATATGATTGGATGTACTTGAATGTTTTTGAAGCTCTTTGTTCAACACTGTGTTACTCTATTTCAGTTTACTTGGGTGCTTCATTTTAATGGCTGTTGTAGCAATAGTAATAGAAGTTCAGAATTTTTTTCAGCATCTCAACGGAGAGCCTTGTGCAAACTTCGGTGCAAATGCAAGTGTATTTGGAAGATACTGACTTAAAGAACAGGAGTCCAAATCCAAAATGGCATTCAGGAGTCTTTAAAACCTGGCCCAACCTATGCTTCCACACTGGCTCTGAGCATTGTCTCCTGTACCCTGACATACTTGATCTCAGATCAACCGCACAACTTTGAGTCCAAGGCTGCACCATACACTTTCACATTTCTGTGCTTTTGCATGTGCATGGAATGTACTTGACTTCCTTTGTCTGCTATGAATTTCTAATCATCTTTCAAAAGTATGCATATAAAAACCATTTATCTTTGAGATTTCCCAAATTCCACCCATAACCCCTAGACTCAGTTGTTTCCTTGTTTGGTGCTTGGATAAAATCTTTACATTCTCTCCAACTATATTTTTTTTTAGTGAATTATAGATTTTTGATTTATTTGTCCCAATTTTCTGCAAGACTTGTGGGAAGAAACTGTTTATCTCTGACAACCTTCTCAGTTCATGGGAGGAGTTCAAAAAGTGTGAAGTGATAAGTGAATGCCAATAACTACCAGTAAGTCTGCACATGTCCCCCAGACAATTCAGTCATGAATAAAACACCAGTCACCTCCAATTACTAGATGGCAGGTCCTAACCTCTGTAGTGAGACATCTTGATCTCCTATGGCTAGAAGCCTTTATTACTTTTCCTTTGCAGGAGACTTCTTGCCAGGGGCTTTTCATAATGACCTTAGTCACCTGGGATTATTCTCCGGATTATCTAGGATTGCTGCTCTTATGTGTGCTATGCTCAGTGGAGAAAGAAGAGAATATCCCTTGGACATTCTTGGATACCCAGGTTTGTTTTTTTTTAAACCTTGTTCTCTATCATCTGACCTGACTAGATTTTGGGGGGTAGGGAGGAGACATGGTCCAATTCAAGAAACTGACCGGGAGAATCAAGACTTTCTAACAATGAATAAATTACTCCTTGGGCTGCATGTTCTGTTGTCAACTTGACATCACTGGCATTCCACCTAAGGGCTCTAAGAAGCCATGGGCTCCATGTACTGGAATCCCCGTCCGATGGGGTTTCAGCTTAGAGCTGGCTACTGAGCATCACCAGGAGGAGATTTGGAAAGTGGGAGGGAAGGAAAAGCAAGAGTCAGCTGAAGCCATGAGCAAAGGCAGGTAAGGGATTCTCAGAGGTTTTCTTACAAGCTCTTGAGACCATTTACTTTTCTGCTGTAGACTGACACTACTGGTGGAAACTTTTCAGAGATCTTCATCATCTTTCTGGCAAGCTATTTTGAACTACCCATTTCAGTTCCTTGGGCTCAGTCTTCAGGGTTGGCTTCCCTGACATTTGCTCCCCCAGCTATTCCAATGACGTGCAGTTCCTCAACTCCTATATCCAACTCCTTACCCTTGGAATTCATGGAGTTGTTTCTGTTTTGCTAGCGAAAGTCTATGAGGTATATACAGAATGAGTTAGATAGCTGGGCTGTTGACCATCTGTAGCAGGTATCTAAATCATCCTCAAATGTAGGGGTTTAGAACAACAGCCATTTCATTGCTCTCAGTTCTATGGGTCAGGACTTTGGACTTCCAGAGCTCAGCAAGGATGTTCATCACAGTTCTGTGAGGTGCTGCCTGCAGGGGCTTGACTGAGACTGGGAGATCCAAAGTGGTCTCGTGTAACGTCTGAGGCCTTGTGCTGGCTCTCTGCTGAGACACCTTGATTCTCCACCACGTGGCCTCTCTCTCCATGTGGTCTGCCACCACTCAGTAGTCTGGCTTGAGTTTCTTTCCATGGTGGCTGGCTTCCAAGAGGGGGAAAGCAGGCACTGCATGGCTTCTTAAGGCCCAAGGCTTGATTGGCACAGCATCACTTTGTGATGTTCTATTGGTCAAAACAGGTAACCAGCCCAAATTGAAGGGACTCTCCAGAGTCCTCCTTTTGAAGGGAAGAGTGGTGAAGTCACTTTACAAAGAGTATGAGAAGGAATGTTGCAGCCACTTTTGCAAACAATTTCTGCACCAGCTGAGGAAATGGAAGCATGGAGAGGTTAAATAACTTGCTCAAGGTCACTCAACGGCTAAGTGACAGGGCCAAGATTTGACTCTGATTAATTTGACTGCCATGTTCATGTTCTTTCCCACCACACTACACTGCTTTAAGACTTCCTTTTAATTTATCTCTAAAGCTTTTCCTGACTACGTTTGTATGTCCAATTTCCACGTGGCTTCAAGGCCCAGAAAAAATACTACCTTTCCAATTGTTCCAAGCTTGAAATAAACAGTCCTCCAACTTACCCTTCTGTAGCATTTTTCTTGAGGTCCTTCACATTAAAAAATAAAGCAAAAATGTCTCTATTTCAGATAACTAAATCAGAAGCTTCCCTTAGTGTCTTAATATTTCAGTTAGTGTATAGGGTTTTATCTTTCACATAAGCCTGCTAGAATTCTGTAAGCGGGCTTGGGTCCTATATACCTCCCTTACCTCTTAGATCATATGGCATAAAGTCTAGTGCACAGCAGTTAATGGACAAATACCGAATAAATGAACATGTGAATGAGCCCCACTCTGTTCCTTAAGAACCATTCTGACCTCCCTGTGTACCAGGAAATGCATAGCCATTAAAAGTAAGCTCGAAGAGCCTCAGCCCTACTCTTCATCACTTAGGACCCCCTCCTGGCTTCTCTTCTGACTTTGCTCTTTCCATGCCATGTCCAGGTAACTTCTGGCCCTTGGCTTAGCATCATGGCTTTGGCTCAGCTTTTAAGTGTTGGTTTTGACATTCTTGGTTTTGGCCCTTGTTGACTTCTGAGAACAACATTGGATTGGATCTTATACCTTGCTTCCCATCTTTGTCATCCAGACCATGCCTTTACTCCATTATAATCTTCATGAGAACAGGAAAAATGTCTTGCTCGTCATTGACTGACCCCCTCAATACAAAGTTTAAAAAGCATTATATAGATTGAAATAACTGGTGCCCTTAACCAGACCCACTTTAGTCCCTAAGGAGATTGTGGTTCAGACAGAATGAGTGACAGATGTGTTATAATGAAGTGCTGTGGGGCTGCTTTTGCCTTAGGGAGGAGCATGAGGGCAGGCTGCATCAGAAGGGCTTCCCATGAGCCAATAAGCTGAGCAATCTTGAGTGAGGCATGCTTAACATAGCCATAATGAACCTGGTGTCAGAGGAGCCAACCCATTGCCAATTCTCTACACATATGTTGATCTTTTTTTGTTGAACTTCCCTGGAGCTCCTCTGCTTATTTAACTTTCCTTAATAACTAGCAGATGGCTTCTGTCTGGGCAATCATCAGCTGGTGCTTAGCAATGGCAGATTCAAGAGGAGGCATGGGACTTGTTAGGGGTGGGGGAATCCAGATGCCAACATGCAGAATGCCAGGTGAAGTTATCAGGCGTTGTTTAATTGGTGTTGGAGACAGTGAGGACAGATGAGAGGGGTATTAGGAAGAACCCTTCCTGGGAGGGGGAGACTGCTGCTCAGAGAGCCAGGCACAACTAGAGATGACAATGGCAGTGGAAACCAGGAGCAATTCCGGAAGAGAGACCAGTTCTTTTCTGAGTACTCATTATGTAGCAGCATGTATTATGCATACAGGTATGCAGTCAATCAACATATAGGGTATGTAAACTGGGACCCACCATTTATTCACATATTCATTCATCCAACAAATATGTGTTGAGGTCCTAACTGTGCATTAGGCCCCATCCAGTGCCCCCAGGCACTAGAGTTAAAGCAGTGAACAAGATATGGTCCCTCTTGTATCTGTCATTGATTTGCATGAAAATGATTAAGTGCATTCAGGTGGTACAATAAGCAAACAAATGGTTCACTTTGCTTTAGAGGAAGAGGTTCAGGTAGACAGTACAATGGCATGGAAAGGGTATTCAGCACCCGGAAGAGACTCAAATTTTGTGTAGCCAGAGGAATGAGAGAAATAAGCAAGGCCATGGAATTGGAGAAAACCTAGGAAAGTCCAGGAAAAGCTCTCCACTGGTTGGTCCTAGTTGCTCTTCCTGGATGTGAGAGTACAAATGATGTGTCATGTGTGAACAAGTCAAACTATTTACAACAGTGGGTGTCTGTCCTCTGTGTCAGGGTCCAGGCACCTTCTCTACCTGATGCTCACTAAGCCCCCAGACCTGTCTTCATGGGGCTTATGGACTACTGATGGGTGTGGGAAGCATTCAGTCATGCATTCAGCAAATGCTTGATGAGCATCTTCTCTGAGTTAGACACTGTTCTAGGTCCTGGGGCTGCAGTGATGAGTTATATAGATACAATAAGAATAGATTACCTTCATTCTAGAGGGAAAAAAAGTAACAAATAAATACATGGTATAATTTCTGGCAATGATAATTGCTATGAAAGAAAATTAAGTAGAGAAAGTGGATAGAGACAGCAGTGTGTGTGGAGGGGCTGGCCTCATTGAGAAAGTGACATTTGAATGGAGACCTACATGGACTGAGGCAGTTGGCCATGGCAAGGTCGTGGGGAAAGCATTCTAGGTGGGGAAAGCACGTGCAAAATGTTTCTGATGTGGTAAACATTTGGAAAGTTTGAAAACTAGCAAGGAGGCCAGTGTAGCCAGAGTACAATCCAAGGGAGAGAGTAGTAGGAGATGAGTTTGGATGAATGGTCAAAGTAATATCATGTAGAGATTTGTAGCCCAGAGTAAGGGGTATAGATTTTATTATAGTAGTAACAGGAAGATTTTGGAAGGTTTCACAAATTTCCACCTTTGCATAGATTTCATTTCTCATCCACTCTACTTGTACTATGTGGGTGAGGTGGCTTACCATAGTCACTCAGGGACCAGGCTAATGAAGGAGCCTGACACACACTTCCATGAATACCAAGATAGGGGGAAAGAAATGCTAATTCTAATCCAACTCCACAGAATTCTTTCATGTCCTCTCTCCATTTCATATTTGTATGTCTCTTCTTTCACCGTGAGACTCTTGGTTCCCCAAATCATCAATATATTTACATATTGGCTTAATCTTATAATGCAATTAAAATGTTTGGGGACTTCCCTGGTGGTGCAGTCGTTAAGAATCCACCTGACAATGCAGGGGACATGGGTTTGATCCCTGGTCCGGGAAGATCCCACATGCCGTGGAGCAACTAAGCCCGTGTGCCACAAGTACTGAGCCTGCGTGCCACAACTACTGAAGTCTGTGTGCACTAGAGCCCACGCACCACAACTACTGAGCCCATGCGCTGCAACTACTGAAGCCCACATGCCTAGAGCCTGTGCTCCGCAACAAGAGAAGCCACCGCAATGAGAAGCCCGTACACCACAATGAAGAGTAGCCCCTGCTCCCCCCAACTAGAGAAAGCCTGCGTGCAGCAACGAAGACCCAACACAGCCAAAAAAATAAAAAAGTTTAGAGAATTGAAATAGTCCATATCACTACAAAAAACAAAACTACTACTAGGATTTCTTTTTTTATTTTCCTACCACCCACTTCACCCAAGACTGAGGTTATATAGTTGAATATTACATTCTTTCATTACTCAGTTATTTCCCCCTTTCAGCATATTTTATTCATTTGAAATAAGGTGGGTTTCTCTGCTTGCTCTCCATTCTTTCTTTGTTTTGTCATCTATTGTCTGCTTTTGTCTCCTTTTCCAACTATATTCTTTTTTTTATTACTTTGCTCTCATATTTTAGTGGAGTTTTAGGGGCAGAGATAGATAGGCAGATTTAATCCACCATATTAACTGAATCAAAATGATCTTGAAACATGTGAATTAAATTATATTTGTCAGAAGTCTTAGTTGTGCTGCAGTAATATAATGTGATCAGGCACTGATCTTCTCTTAAAGCTTTTACTCAAAAGTGGCATATATCACTTCTGCTCACATTCTATTGGTCATGTCTAACTTAAAAGTGGGCTAGAAAGTGTAATCCCACCATGTGACCATAGGAAGACAGCCAGAATATTTGTGAACAGAATTATTGACGCTCACAGTATTCCTTATGTGAAATCCCATGGATTAGAATTAGACATATCAATTTGGCCTCATGGTTTCTAATATGTATATATACATATACATATAAATACATTATCCACATAATGTGTAAATATGTGTTTTATCTTTCTAGTATATATAATAGTACATCTATAATAAGGCATATATATAGTACACATTATATATATGGATATATGTATATATATATATAGTGTGTGTGTATATAGATGGGTATATATGCACTCATTATGTATAGATGGGGAGAAGAAAGGGCTCTTGCTTACAACAGAAGGTTCAGTGCCAACTGGTAGACATAATGGAGTGGGAAATCATCATTTTGCTACATCATCATAATAAAGAATGGTTCAGGCAAGAATCATCCATGGTGCTAAAGGGGATATTTTAATGAGGAGCAGGATATTTTCATGCCCTTAAGCTATCTCTTCACTGATTGCTCTATGTATGTACTATCTTTATTCTTACAACTTTTCTGTAGGTTTGAAATTATTTCCAAATAAAAAGCAAAAAGGAAAGGAAAAAATAAGAAAAAACTCCCAAATTCCTGCAGAGCCATTGTGTGGGTTAGCACCGGACATGGTCATGTGCAATTTTATATAGAACACCCCGCATGAAATTATTGTGTGTTCCTGAACGCAATAGCACAGACGTGTTTTTCACCTATGTTGTGTTTGAATTTACACAGGTGAGTTTAGTATTAAGAGAAAGAGAGAGCAGGGAACTATTGTTTTTTGAATTTTTTGTTTCAAACTTTTAGCTATGTTTTTGTCTTTTTATTTAAACTAATTTTAATAGGTGGTATAATTTGCAAGGAACAACATGCATTTCTTCTGCATTGGAGTGACACACTGCACAGGTTTTCTAAATGCTAATTAATTCCAACTTCACTTTACCTGCTGTTTCAAAGGCTGGCAGCTTGTCGTCATCATCTGAATGACAGCTGTTTCTTATCTCCTCTTTTTGAAAAGAAATAAGAAAATAAAGATAATTTTCAAAGGAATGTAGCAGTTCAAAATGCGACTGCAAATTCTCTGATCTCCCTCCATTGATGGGTGGAGGGTCTCTACCCCCCTCTTGGATCTGGTAACACAGAGGAAGCTGAAGTAGCACTTGGTGACTTCTGAAGCTGGGTCCTGAGAGGCAACGCAGCTTCTGCTTTGCTCTCACACCATTTGTCCTTTAGCCCTGAGCCATCAGGTTAAGAAGTCCTGTCATGTTCACGCCACCAAAGTGACCCATGTGGAGAGACCAGACGGAGAGGCCCTGAGACTCCATGGGGAGAGAGAGCTGGCCTTCCCACAGCTGTTGCAGACTCCCATCATTCCTGCTTAAACACTGTTTGACTAAAACTGCATGAGTCACCCCAAGCCAGAAGCCCCTAACTTGGGTGCTTTCAGAATTCCTGGCCCTTAGAAAAGGTGGGAGAAAATAAAATGATTGTTTTAGTTTTAATCCACTAAGGGAAAGAAGATGGAGGTTTAGCAGAAAATTGAGAGTTGAACACCAGGGAAATGACAGCAAAAAGCAAGTTCAACTTACACTGCAGAATCTTGGAAAGCTCTAGAAACTGAAGTACGAGGAACCAAGGAAGGTGGGGGTGATGCATGAGGCTAGAAAGAATATTGTATTCTTTCTATTTCTATATTGTAATAAAGTCCTTCTATTATCCTTTGCAGGCAGGCATTTACCCCTTCTTTATCCTGGCAGGATTCAGGATGTTTGCTCTGTGGAGAAATTGAACCAGAAAGGCTCCAAACTTGGCAACACCAGGCATAGCAGACCATGAAGGAGAGGCTTGACACTGAAACCTGGAGGATTTAGTAAAAGTCTGTGGAGAACTCCTGAGTTCCCTTCTACTCTTGAACATGGATCTTACAATCAGTTTTCACATGTATCCTTCTTAACTGTGATGAACAAATAAGGAAAATTCCATTGTGAGAGAGATTACAACACACACACACACACACACACACACACACACAGATACACACTTTCGCAGATTACAGGACATTAGTCTCAGACTAAACAGACTTACTCAGTATTCAACACAATGCATGGAAAAGACCCATATGATTGTATGTTATCTTAAAATTTCAGAGCACCAGGTAAAGAGATGACCCTAAAATGTTTCATAGGATGGGAATTAGGTAATATTCAGAGAATCAAATAGAATAATGAGAATTGGACTTCATCCAAATTAAAAACTTTGTGTTTCAAATGACACCATCAAGAAAGTGATACGACAATCTACAGAATAGGAGAAAATATTTATCTGTATATCTGATAAGGGATTCCTGTTCATAAAGAACTCTTATAGTTCAATAATAAAAAGGCAAATAACCCAATTAAAAATGAGCAAAGGATTTAAATAATTATTTCTCCAAAGAAGATATATGAATGGCCGTTAGCACATGAAAAAATGCTCAACATCGTTAGTCATTAGGGAAATATAGATCAAAAGCACAGTGAAGGGCTTCCCTGGTGGCGCAGTGGTTGAGAATCTGCCTGCCAATGCAGGGGACACGGGTTCGAGCCCTGGTCTGGGAAGATCCCACATGCCGCGGAGCAACTAGGCCCGTGAGCCACAATTACTGAACCTGCGCGTCTGGAGCCTGTGCCCCGCAACAAGAGAGGCCGCGATAATGAGAGGCCTGCGCACCGCGATGAAGAGTGGCCCCCACTTGCCGCAACTAGAGAAAGCCCTCGCAACAGAAACGAAGTCCCAACACAGCCATAAATAAATAAATAAATAAATAAATAAATAAATAAATAAATAAATAAATAAATAAACCAAAAAAACCCCCAAAGTTTAAAAAAAAAAAAAAGATGTAAAACTAAGGCAGGGAAGAGCAGGGCTATCTAATGGGCTCGCTCAAATCCCAACACTGTCTTTCTATCCTATTTAAAAAAAAAAAAAAACACAGTGAAATATTACTTTACACATACTCGAATAGCTGTAATAAAAAAGACATACAATTGAAGTATTGCTGAGGATGTGGACCAAATGAAATCCTGATACATTGCTGGTGGGAATAAAGAATGGTGCAGCAATTTTGGGAAACAGTCTGGAAGTTCCTAAAAATCTTAAACATAAAGTTGTCACATAACCCAGCAGTTCCTCTCCTAGGTATATACATATCCATGAGAAATGAAAACACAGGTCAGCACAAAAACTAGTACATGAATGTTCATAGAGGCTTTATTCATAATAATCAAAAAGTGGCAATGAAGTACTGATACAGGCTACGAAATGGATAAATCTGAAAAACGTTATGCTTTCTGAAGGAAGCCAGACAAAAGACCACATATTGTATGATTGCTATTATATGAAATGTCCAGAATATGCAAATCCTTAGAGACTGGGGTGGGGTGAGGTGGAGAATAGGGAGTGATGCTGATGGGTATGAGGTTTCTTTTTGCAGTGATGAAATGTTCTAAAAGTGGATTATGGCACAGGTCATACAACTTTGTGAATACACTAAAAACCATTGAATTGTATACTTTAAATGGGTAAATTTTATGGCATGTGAATTATATCTCAATAAACTTGTTTTATAAAAAAGAGTGAAGACAAAATGTAGACTTTTTAGAAATGCATGTTTTCAAAAAATTTACCTCCCCCACATCCCTGTGTAGCAAGTTACTGAAGGACATGTTGCATTGAGTCAATGGGATAAACCTAGAAAGCTGAAAACCTATAATCTACACATCTCATAATACTGGGACTTTAGCAATACAGTGGCAAAGGAAATCCCAGGATGGCAGCCATGAGGCAGGTCTGAGAACAACCGTTCTAACAGGAGCTGGAGGAGAAGAGCTTCAATAAGGATGTCTCTAGGAAAAAAAATAAAATCTTGTGGGTGATGTGATGGATTTGACCTTGTGAAAAATATTATTCAGAATTGATTGTTGGAGAGTTAGGGAAAAATTAGAGCTGGTGACAGAAGCAACTAAACAAACAGAAAAAGAGGTAATTATTAATCGTGGAAGGACAAAAAATTAAATAAGAAGTATAATTAGAGTGAACTACTAGGCTCAGCAGTGAACAACACTTAAATGGTCATAATGTTATAATTGAATATTGATACAATTGGTGTTGCCCTATCGTCAATAAACAATGCAACACACCAAGAAAATGGTAGTGTTGGGGATGAGTTTGGGTATCTCTGCATTCAATGTCTGCCAGAACACCATATTGACACTGTATTTCACAAGTTTAAAGGTGAATTTGGTTTCACTCTGGGGTGTCTAAGCAGACCAATTATCCCATCAATCTCTGAGAAGACCCCTTTTCAGCTCTTTGCAAATACTCAGCTTTTGAATACTTTGTTTTTCCCAATGAACACAAAAGTGGCTCCAATGAGTGAGAAGTGATGAGACACTATCTTTTTATTAAAATGTTTCGATAATTTAAAAAATTGTTCTATTTTATCCAGGACATTTTGTTTTTTAAGCAGCTTTGTTGAGCTGTAATTAACTTACCTATATATGTATAATCTCACATTGACAGATTCATTCTCCATTTAAAGCATACAATTCAATGGTTTTTGTTATTACATTAACACATTTTTAAGGTTGTAGGTAAAATATATATATAACAGAAAACTTGCCATTTTAACTATTTTAAAGTATACAGTTCAGTGACATTAACTACATTCACAGTGTTGTGCAACCATCACCACAATTTAGTTCCGAAAGTTTTCATTACGTCAAACAGAAACTATGCTGACATGATTTGGCTTACGTGTTAAAAGAATAACTCTTTATGCTATGTGAAAAAAAAAATTATATTGGGAGGGGGCACGATTGAAATATGGGACCTGATAAGAGTCTATTGCAACAAACTAGGTGAGAGATGGTGGGAGCTTAGGCCAGAATAATATTTGAAAGGTCACAAGAATAGGTCAGATTGAGGATGTATTTTGAGATGAGAGATTATAGGATTTGCTGATAACATGAATATGGAGTACATGGGAAATAGAGGAGTCAAGAATGATTCTAAGGTTTTGGTTTGATCAATTGAGTTGCCATTTTCTGAAAGACGTTGGAGGAGGTTTGGAGTTGTGATGGTGGTGGAGAGTTAGGAGTTCATTTTTGGAACTGTCAAATTTGAGATAACTTAGATATCCAAGTGAAGATACGAGTAGTGAGTTAGACGCCTGTAGTTCAGAGGAGAGGGCCAGGCTGGAGATATAAATTAGAAATATTGGATGTAGGTGGTATATAAGCCATGGATTAGATGAAATCAACTAGAGAGTGTGTATGGATAGAGAAGAGCAGAGTTCAGAGGGTTGAGACCTGGGCTAGTCCAACACTGTGCCATTAACACGAGAAGCAATTTATTATGTTTTTGAGAAAAGACAGAATGTAAGAGATACTATGAGTGGTCACCCACTGTCAGACTGGTCCAGTTTCTGTCTGTGTGGCCGCATGGACTCCTACACACCCTTTTCCTGCGTCTTGCTGTGTGGCTGTCCTGGGATCAGCATCTCAGTGGAATGATAACAGTGAGCTGTGGTGAATGACGTTACAGTATTACTCTGATGGTCACAAGGTATTAAGATTTTGTGTTGGTTGGATAAGTTGTAAAATCATGGGTAACCTCCCATGCCTTTGGGGTGTGGTAGGGTATTTTGGAAGAGTTGTGGTGTTCGAGATCTGATGCTACTTTCTGACATGTATTGTGGATCCTTACTTGTCCTGCCGTTAGTTGGCCCAGAAGCAAGATGGTGGCACATAGAAGTAATATTGATTAAGCCTGACCCTTGGCCAGGTAGTAACGTAAGCTCAGCCCAGTCTTCTTATGATAGTGCCTCAACCTTTCACCACAGCACTCTTCTCCTTCATCATCTTTACCTGCATCCAGAGACTTCCAGGGCAGTCTTTACTTATAGTCCTTCATGGAGACATTTATGAAAGGCCTGCTTTATCCAGGGTACCTTAAAGATATTTATTTTCATTTGATTGAATCATCACAGCAACCCTATGATGTAGATTTTTTTTATTCTTACCATTCCCAGTTTACAGATGAGAAAACTGAGACTCAGGTAGGTCACGCAGATGGTAAATGGCAAAATTGAGAACCAAACACATGCCTGCTGGACTCCCAAGGCCATGTTCTTCCTGCTTTACACACTAATGACATATCTAATGCATGAAGCACAAACACATAACAGAACTTCTCATGGTTGCTGGTGAGGACTAAGCAGGTTTTCCTAGGAAAAAAATGCAGGTGGGGCTGATAAAAAAATAACAGAAACAGCTGGATTTCTTTATAGAAACATCTTTGCAAAAGGGTGAGTGGCAATGAAAGCAGACAAAGGCTTCAGTTGTGACTGTCTTCACATACCAACTAGGTTGGCTGAATTTACTTTGGAGGAAAGAGGTAAACAGTATACATTTTCATCCATAACGCCAAAGCTAGCACCTCTGATTGAATGTTTTACTTTCTGGGTGGTTGTTTATGCATTGTGAAGTCATGGCATTTATGTCTCAGTGTTGGTGGAGGGTGGTGGAAAGGGACAAGATCAAAGAAATCTAAGCGCTTCAGGCAACGCTATGCCACAAACCAATCATTTTGCATTTACAGTGTACATCTGAGCTTCTCCTTTTTTTCCCTCCCATTGAAATGTGACCTTGGCCTCTGTCTCTGAACCAGCCAGCCTTTGAACACATGTAGTTTTATGGTTTAGGTTGGAAACTCCAGATACAAAAGCTTACACAAATTTTAAGAACGAGCTGAGATAACTGTGAAAGAAAGCTCTTGCTGGAGGAGCCACAAAGCCAGGAACAAATCTCCAGGCCATGTAATCACAAGGGGTTTATGCAAACCTCTTAAAGGAGGTTTCTACAAATATACATCCAATTTCCCCTTTAGAAAGGGCTGTTCCTTTCCAATGAGTCAGTGTTTAACAGAGCTTGGCAAAGCATAAGCCTGTCGGCTGGAAGAAGATGCGGTTTTAAAACTCGACCTATTCTTTAGAGAAGGAAATAACCCTTAAGCTGCATTAACATGGCCTACCAGGAGCAGCAGGCATGGGGATTCTGTTATCAAGGCATCCTCTGGGCTGGCGTTTCCATTCCAGGCTGCAGCAGCCCCTGCTTGCCTGCACCTGCCTTGTTATCTGCCTCCTGCAGACTAGACTTGCCTTTGTGTGTGCCATCTCTGAGCGTGTATCTGTGAGCAAGGCTCAGCTTTCTGGGCTTTAATTTTGAATGAGATGCAAAACACACTCAGCACAGCCACTGCCTCCTGTGTCTAAGTCTTGGGGCAAAGTTCATTTCATCTTCCTATCGCGTGAGAAAAATGGGACTGCCTTGTATGCTGACATGGTAGGATTATGCTGTAACGTGCTATTTTTAAGGACTGATCTACTGGCCTTTTGGGGTAGTATAGTACTGTTTTCTTAGTATTTTTATGAATCTGAAATCGGAATCATTTATATCTTGAGATCAAGATCAAAGACCCAAGTTTTCAACGCATGTGAAAAGACAGATTGCTGGGTAGTCTCCCAGCCTGGTTAGGGCTGTGGGTCTCACATTCTCAGTAAGCCCCCCGTTCACAGAGCTTCTATTGCTAGAATAATTCTTCTCTGCTCTCCTGAAGGAGTGGAATGTGACCTGAAAGCGATGCAGGTAATTCTTCCCTCTCTGGGATCTCCATCTGTAGATGATAACATTAAATGAAACAGAGATGAATCAGAAATGGCTTATTTGAAAGCAATACTATAGCTCTCAATAAAAACCTTGTGGTATCTGCCTCTCCTTCCCCTGAAAAACGTTTGTTTGAAAAAGATCTCCGAAGTTACCAAACAAGAGATGGGATTGAGTGGAGTCAGATGAAAATACTTGGAATTTATTTTGTAGCACAGTTTCATTATTCTCTTCCTTCTCTCCCTCGTTACTTATCCCTCTCTTGTCTTTTTTTTTTTTTGTCTTGCCACTCACACTTCACTCCTTTCCCCTCTTGGTTCCAGTTGTCCCCCACAAATAAGTGACTGGACCCTCCTAGCAGAGGCTAGCTGCTCGGGTTGTAGGAGAGACCAGAGTCCCAGGGAGGAGAGGTGGGGGGGAAGAGACACAGTTGGAACAGGGCAGCTGGCTGCTGGCGCTCACTCTAGAGCAGGGGTCCCCAACCCCCAGGCTGCAGACCGCTGCTTGTCTGCTGCCTGTTAGGAACTGGGTTGCACAGCAGGAGGTGAGTGGCGGGCGAGAGAGTGAAACTTCATCTGCCGCTCCCCAGCGCTCCCCATCACTCTCATTACCACCTGACCCATCACTTGCTTTACTGCCTGAACCATCCCCCCACTACCCCCGTCCATGGAAAAATTGTCTTCCACGAAACCAGTCCCTGGTACCAAAAAGGTTGGGGACCGCTGCCCTAGAGGTCTTCTCCACAGTCAGTCCAGCAGAGCCAGGGGGCACCCCAGTTCTGTTCATTGCCCCTGGCTGTATGGCCAAGAACAGTGTGTGTGGTTCCAGGGATGGTGACAACACCAGTCAGAGGATGAACCTGTGGGGCTGGTGGGCACTGGGGGAACCAGAGCACGCAGACGACTAAAACAACAGTTCTGTGCCATCTTCGTGATGGACTTGTGCCTCTCCCAGCTGCTCTGTCCAAAGTTGTAACTCAGTGGCTCATGCTATGTTCATAAAGTTTTGAAACCATTGCAGAGTTTTAATCAGAAAAAGCTGATGTTGTATAACTCTCTGTATGAGGGATAAGAAAGTTGTAATTGCTGAGTTTGATTTCTGCACATAAGCAATAAAAAACCTTCATGTTTTTGTTCATTCTCGGCTTGTTGGAGACTGACCTGTTACCATGAAGGAAGAAAACCATGGCATCAACACCGTATCTGTTGAGTACTTTAGATGCTCAACAAAGATTTGACGATAGTTCGTGTTCCATGGAAATGTGTTCTGTATTATTTAGTTCATTATAAAATCCTAGCAATCCTGGGGCTCAGTCCCTCCAGAGTCTGCTAGATGGCTGAAACGGACCTGGGGATGACTCTATGTTAGAGATCACTGATTATGACAGTGGAAGGGACCTCTGACACCACCCTGCCCAGAGGATGTGAAGTGACTTGCCCAACGACCCCCAGTGAATCTTTGGTAGAGAAAGGAATGGTTGCTTGCTTTACTGGGCAAACCCTCCCAGATAACATTTTCATAAAGCTGGAGACTGGGAGCAGCACTATTTCAGCAACCCTGAGAGCCAATGCAAGGAGCCATCTGACCTCAGTTTCCTCTTAATTATCCCCCAAGTACTGCCTCGGGTTGTATCCTTTCTTGTTCCCATATCCCTCACTGCTGTCACCTCCCTGGCTCTATGGGGCAGAGGTAGGAGGGTCTCTCCACTTCAGATGCTTGGGCCCAGGTATGGCTACATGTCCTTCTCCTTGTGTCCTTAGCAAAGCTGAGAGAACTCTGGGGGTGGCGGCTTGAATGAGATTTTACTAAAGGTGGACACGTGGGGACACAACTGCCTCTTTCCTGATAGACTGACAATCATCAGAGGAGTCAGGCTTAATGACTGACTGCAGGCTAATCCCCCAGCTCACAACAACTGGGTGGGACATTCAAGGCAGAGGCGTAAACTTACAGCAGCTGCGAGGATAGGCTGGCTGGGCTTCATTTTTTAAAACAGAGACAATCAGATTTCTCCTCAGGTGGATCTTCTATCCTGATGCTGTCCATTTCCTGCAGATTTCTCTCCCTTTACACAAGAGGGCGCTGGAGCCCACGGTACTGCACTCTTGGCTTGGAGAAGAGGATCCAGGGAAAGGCGGAAAAGCCGTCTGGGTGTGTTCCAGGGGATGGCACTAGCTCTGCCAGCTGGAGGTTCAGGTACTGTGTGTGCACCCCGAGATGCAGTGACTCGTAGCGCTGGGAGGGAGGATGTAAACCTCACCCAGGCATCCAGGAGCAAGGGGTTCTGGGCACACCTCTGAGAGAGGCATTGCCTAGCTTGGAGGGTATCCTGCAGAAAGTGACTGTATGTGAACCAGGCTTGGGACCTTTTAATTCAGAGAAAAGAAGATTGATGGTTGGGTGGGGGTTGGGGGAATGGGAGCTGCCTCTGCAGTCCTAAAAAGCTTTTTTTTAAAAACATCTTTATTGGAGTGTAATTGCTTTACAATGTTGTGTTAGTTTCTGCTGTATAACAATGTGAATCAGCTATATGCGTACGTATATCCCCATATCCTCTCCCTCTTGCGTCTCCCTCCCACCCTCCCTATCCCACCCCTCTAGGTGGTCACAAAGCACCGAGCTGATCTCCCTGTGCTATGCAGCCGCTTTCCACTAGCTATCTATTTTACATTTGGTAGTGTATATATGTCAATGCCACTCTCTCACTTCGTCCTAGCTTACCCTTCCCCCTCCCCGTGTCCTCAAGTCCATTCTCTACATCTGCGTCTTTATTGCTGTCCTGCGCCTAGGTTCATCAGAACTATTTTTTTTAGATTCCATATATATGTGTTAGCATACGGTATTTGTTTTTCTCTTTCTGACTTCCTTCACTCTATATGACAGACTCTAGGTCCATCCACCTCCCTACAAATAGCTCAATTTCGTTTCTTTTTATGGCTGAGTAATATCCCATTGTATATATGTGCCACATCTTCTTTATCCATTCATCTGCTGATGGACACTTAGGTTGCTGCCATGTCCTGGCTATTGTAAATAGTACTGTGATGAACATTGTGGTACACGTCTCTTTTTGAATTATGGTTTTCTCAGGGTATATGCCCAGTAGTGGGATTGCTGGGTCATACGGTAGTTCTATTTTTAGTCCTAAAAAGCTTTTGTTTGGAAGAGAGAGTAGGCTTATTTTATGTGGCTCTAGTTGCAGAACGGGGACCTATGAAAGAGATTTCAGCTCAACATATGAAGAATTTTGAACGTGTGGAAGGTAGCATGGTTTAAGCAGGAAGGGCGTGGGCTGTGGAGGAAGCCAGAGTTCACCTTCTGACCTGCCCTGACCAGCTCTATGACTCGTCACCTGACTTCCCTTAACCTCAGTCCTCTTACCTGTAAAATGGGGATCCTGTTGTCTACTTTATAGGCTGGTTGTGGAGAGTCAATAATTTGAATAAAGTGCACAGCATCGTGCCTAGCATTTTTGGGGGGAGCTTAATTAAAAAGATCATAGTAGCTAAGCTTGATTCCTTATTCTGTGGAAATCGCTGTGCCATCTCCCATCCATTGTGTCTAAGCCCCCAAACAACCCTATGAGGTAAACGTTCCTACCTGTATTTTACAAAAAAGGCAGGTGGGTTCAGAGAGTGTAAGAGATTTACCCAAGGTCTCAAGCCTGTGAACTTTTGCGACACTGAAATCCTAAGCTGGGTCTGTTTGTCTGCAGAGCTGTGTTCCTGCCAGGACACATGCTGCCTGCCTGTGTCAATGTGGTGTCTTCACCCCGAGGGCCCCTGGGTCTGGGAGCTGTTGGCGGGTTTATGTATCACACACAGTGATGCAGGGGCACATATGTTGTTCTGGCAAAGGCAAGGCGCCTTTTCCAGTGTCGGCTGAAGCAGTGGATGAATAATACAGGGAGAGGGACCAACAGAAGGGGCAAGAGGAGGCCAGAGTCGCATCAACTCCCCTGCCTCTAACAGGGGCAGCAGAAGGTGCAGCTGGCGGGGCCCCATCATCCCGCCCCTGGGTTTTGCACAGCTTTCCTTCTCCATTCTTTCCCGTTTTTGACACTTGTGATTATTACCAATCCTGGTGGCGCTGACGCACGGGAGTGCAATGGTTACCATGGCATACTTAATAGCGAGAGCAGATGTTTGGCAGGCTAACTCCATGCATTCTAAATACACAAGGCAAAAGGCGGTGGAGGGAGTAATTGATTTGCTGACTGCGATGGGAAGCCAGCCCGAGCCGCGCTGGGCCCAGACACCTTCTCACATCCTCTCTCTTACACAGCATGCGGCCTCCTCATGAGCTGACCTCTCGTGGGCTCCTCTGGCCTCACGTGTTACCAATTCCCACCTGCTCTCCTCTCTTCTGCTCAACACCTGTAGCCTCCCAAATAAGCTGTGGTCTGTCTCCTGTCTGGGTCTCACAAGCCGTTACTTCCACCCAGAATCCCATCCCACGTGCCCACCTGACCTTCAGTTCTGGGCTTGGCCATCGCTCTCTAGCATGCCCTCCTGAAGGCTGAGTTGTCAGGGTCACCCTTGTGCCTACCCTTTCATAGAACTTACTGCTGGACAGTAATTGCTTGCTTAATTGTTTATCTTCCCAGTAGAAAGCAAGGTTTTTGAGTGCAGGTACCATGATGTTTACAGGAATAATTTTGACTCTAATTTATATAAAAATCACATGAAATAAAACTTTCATCCTTTACCATTAGTATCGCATTCCTTGCAAAACCACCTCACAATTGGTCATGACAGCAAGTGCCCATGTCCTCTTTCTAAACAGGATTATTATTATCTGCATATGAAGTACCTCTGAGCCTATGTTTGCAACATTGCCTCCATCTAGGAATCTAGTGTTTCCCTATTCATCTCTACCTTTTCAAATCCTGTCCATCAATCAAGACACCTTTCAACTGCCATGTAATCTTCTCTGATATACCCCTTTCCTAAGCAAATATGATTGCTTCTCAACCACGGACCCCTTCCCCATCACCCTACTTCCACTGCATACTTAACACCAGAACATACTGTTTGCATTTCTTTTGATACCCTCGACTTTCCAAGATGCAGCCAAGTGCAGTGGAGAGCCCAGACTTTGGTCTCAGGCCCAAGTTCGTGTCCTGAGTCTGCCATTTACTTGTTATGTATAATTTTGGACATATTAAATGACCTCCCAGCTGCATTTCCCCATTTATTGGAATGGGTATAATCACACCCACTCCACTGGGGAGCCATGTGGATTGAATGAGATACTGAAGAGAAAATACGTAGCTCAGTACGTGGAAACAGTAAGAGCTCATTAAGCGGTTGCTATTATTAAGTCACTGATTACATATTTGCCTGACACTCCCAAGGAGACCGTGCCCTCGTTGAGGTCTGGTGCCATGAAACCTGCCACCTACAACTGGGTGAGTGGAGGAAACTTGCCCGCCCTGCTGAGCTCCACTTTCCTTGTCTGTAAATCGTGGTTACAAGACAATCTGGAGAGATAAACATTTGAGTTCCTTTTAAACTGTAAGCTCAAAAACAACCTGAGTCAAATTAAAAGAACCAGATGAGAGGAAACACAGGAAGCAAAGGCACCTCCAACTTCTGCTTCACTTTGAAGATGCTGGGGCTAGTTTATAGTCAATTATGCCTTGGTGACACACGTGGTTTGTATTCAACTCACGCACGCGTTCTGAACCAGGTAAAGGAAGAGTCAGAGAAGAGAGTGGGGGGTGTGTGTGTGTGTGTGTGTGTGTGTGTGTGTGTGTGTGTGTGTGTGTGTGTGTGTGTGTGTGTGTGTGTGTGTGTGTGTGTGTTTTGGGGAGGGAAATGGAGGATAGAGAGAGGGTTTTCCAGAGACAGAACCACTGAGAATTTGTCTGGAGAAGAAAGAGATACTTTCGTTTGACTTTATTTTCCAATCATCACAACTAAGAGTAAAGAAACTACCAGCTCTGTGATTGTGACCAAGACCTTAAATTAGTAAAGAAGAATAAGAAATCTTTTACCTAGTGGTTTGATGTAGGGCGTTGACAAAAGTGAATGGTAGTGAATGTCACTGAGCTGATCCCCAGCTGGGTGGTAGGATTGAGAGGTCTCTGTCATTTCAGTTACACCAAAGTGTTCATAGCCTTTTTTCCCCATCTTAATGAAAATGCTGTGATGTTCAAAAACTCTATTTCAAAAGAACTATAGCTGTGGCTCATATTTTTCAAGTTATGAAGTGGATTTTTTTTACATCACGTTTTCAACAGTTGCAATTTCCATCTCCTTGGGAAAGTTACAGGAAACACATAATCCCTCCCCTCCAACCCAGTGCTCCCTTGATTCTATGCTTATGAACTGGAGCTCAGGTATTTCCTAGCATGGCATGGGCTGGAGTTAGCTTGTTCCCACTCCCTCACTTCAGCTGCCATGTGAAAGCTGTGAAGGAAGTCTCTGGATTATTGTCTCTCTATACTTCAAAGACTGCTCTGGCCCCCAGCATTGGGTGACAGCTCCACACAGCTCTCAGGTCTGAAGAGCTGGATTCTAAATCTTGATTTGTCAGTAATTTGTAACACTGAGAATGTGTTTTCTCCATTCTGGGCCTCAAGCTTCTCACCTGGAAAACACCAGGGTGGGACTCCATCATCTTCTGTGTCTATTCAGGGGATCATATGGTTTTTCTTCTTTAGTCTGTTGATAAAGTGAATTGTATTGATCGTTTTTTGATTGTTCAACCTTGCATTCCCAGGATAAACCTCACTTAGTACTTAACTTTTCATGTATTGTTGGATTTGATTGGCCAGTATTTTGTTAAGGAGTTTTGAGTCCATGTTCAAGAGGGAGATTGATCTGCTGATATCTTTGCTTGTAATGTCTTTGGTTTTGGTATCTGAGTATCCCAACTGAATTGGATGATGTTCCCTCCTCTTCCATATTCTGGGAGAGTTTGTGTAGATATTATTTCTCCCTTAAATGTTTGGTAGTGTTTTCCAGTAGACTCCATCATTTTGAAGGTTTTTCATATTCTAGGCAGCTCCCGGATAACTGAGGGTCTTTCCTGGGGAAAGTTTGAAGGGGTGTCCCACCTCAGGCCTGTTAGAGGAACAGGGGAAACACTTTCTTCAAACCACACGTGGAGGGTTCCTCTTCCGTGGTTACTTTTGGTGTTATGTCACCAACTTGCATGCCAATTTTTCCAGAATGATTTGGAGCCTCTGGGAGACAGCATGGATAGTGGAAAAAGCTCAAATCCTTGGCTCTAGCACTTACCGGTCATGTAGCCTTCCACCCACATTCCTAAACCTCTCAGAACCTCGGTTCCTGCATCTACAACTGGGCAAGGTAAATTTTAGCTCTCAAGACTGTTACGAAGATAGGTTTTCAATGAGCACTAGCCTCCTTCCTAGGGAATAGGAACACCCCGTCCTATTTTACTCAGGCTGTGAGACCCATCTGGGTATAAAGCCTGTTTGCTCACCTCTGAATCTGGGATAGAGTCTTTGAAGGGAGTCAGAAATGCAAAGACAGAGAGCTTTTTTTTTTTTTTTTTACCATCTGTTCAACAAGACAAATGAGCTTACCTTGAAAACAGTCACGTTACAAGGTAACTGCTGGATGGGAACAATTTGTTATAATGCTCCAGTACCAGGACTTCCCTGGGGGCTCAGTGGTTAAGAATCCGCCTGCCAATGCAGGGGACACGGGTTCGAGCCCTGGTCCGGGAAGATCCCACATGCCGCGGAGCAACTAAGCCTGTGCACCACAACTACTGAGACTGTGCTCTAGAGCCCATGAGCCACAACTACTGAGCCTGCGTGCCACAACTACTGAAACCTGCGTGCCTAGAGCACGTGCTCCACAACAAGAGAAACCACCGCCCTGAGAAGCCCATGCACTGCATTGAAGAGTAGCCTCCGCTCGCTGCAGCTAGAGAAACGAAGTGGCGTTATCCCTCACGCCCTTCCTAAGCCTCTGGTGTTACACAGAAAGCCTGAGGTTTGGAATCAATCCTAGCTCCCTTAATTACAAATTATGTTATTTTAGGCAACGAAGATGCAATGCAGCCAAAATAAATAAATTAAAAAAAAAAAAAAGACTGTCACTCTCCAGTTGAAGAGAACAAGACTCAGGCAATTAAGTGATTTGTCCTTAAGATAATAAGTTGGGGATCCAAAATATAAGTCTAAGTTTTCTAACTCAGAGTCTACTGTTCTAAGACAGGACTATATTCTGATCATACCAATAAGTGGCTCTCTTCTTCTGTTAAGTTCCATGTCGTTTTAAGGACTTGAATTACCTTTACTTCACGGGATGCTCTTTTATTAGAATATGACATGGTTATTGAAAGAAACAAAATCACAATTCTTTGGTCAACATACTTTCCATTCAAAAAGCACAGTGCTCTTTTGAACCTCTGGTGTCACACAGAAAGCCTGAGTTTTGGAATCAATCCTAGCTCCCTTAATTACACATTATGTTATTTTAGGCAAGTTTTTAAGGCCCTTTGATCCTCTATTCCCTCATCTGTCAGATGGACATAATCACATCTACCTGTTGGGTTGTTGCAATGGTCAAATTACCTGTGTACGGTGTGTGTAGTGCCTAGAAGAATGTTAAGTGCATGGTGGAAGCTAAGTCAGTGTGACTTTTCTCTCCTTCCTCCTGTCTAGCATGTACTTTTTGATCCACTTCCAGATCTCTAAAACTGTCTCCTAACATAGTAACAAATAACAGTGGAAACTAATCTTTATCACTAATGCACAATTCATGTGGGAGAAAGCCATTCCTTCTTAAATCAGGACTAATCAACAGGGCCTCAAGACCCAGATCCATCCTACCATGAGCTTGTAGGAACAGATGGAAAATGGGCTGTGCAGATGGGAAAACTCCATTTTCCAACAGGAATTATTTATTTGTGAAGTTGGAACCACTTGGAATGAATATTTTGAATCAGGAGGATGAAATATTGTAAGATTCAAAACAGGGCCATGAAATTAACTAATGCACTGAAACTCCCAGCATCACTGTGAGGCAGGGAGAAGGAATAATAATGGGGCTTTTAAAAAATGGTCCAAACACATAAATTATTTACTTGTGTGTGCATCAGTGTCAATGACTCCCTGAAGCTCTTCTGCTGATGGCATTATCCCTCACGCCCTTCCTAAGAAAGGCCGTTCTCATTGCAAGGTCCTTTGTCTTTGCGATCAGGTTATTATAGAACATGAACATTATAAATACATAGCTGTCATTTTATGAGACCTGTGTAGGGTTAAGCACTGTATGTGGTTTTCCCATACCTTATATCCAGCCCTTATGATGGTCCTGCAAAGTAGGTACTTTAAAGCCTACTTTACAGATGAAGAAACTGAAATTCAATGATATTAAGTGATTACCCAAGTCACACAGTTGTATGGAAGGGTTTTTCCTGCTTCTATGCTTGTGTGTCAGAGCTTTCCCCTAAGTGGCCCCTGAGCAATCAAAGCATTCACCTCATCTCATCACAGCCCTTTGCCCTCTGTATGGAGTCTTAGCTGGGCACCAAGGGTCTTCAAGATCCGATCCTACCTTCTCCAGCTTTGCCTCCTTCACTTTCACCTGGAACATCATGTTCCGGTTCCCAGTTCCCAGTTCCTAGAACAGACGGTTCGTATCTCAGGGGGTTTGCTCATTTTGTTTGGCCTACCTGGAAAACTCAGCCCTGCCACCCAAGTACCCCACTTCTGTCCCTGTTCTGGCAATTACTTCTTCTCTGCCAGGACTCAGCTTACTCATAAATAGTCTAGGAGGCCTTGCCTGACGACAATGATACCCCTACCATCGGGCTGAGCTGACTGCCCCTCTGTTGTGGTGGAGTACTCCTGGCTTTCCTCTCACCTAGCACTTATACTCTGTGGGACTTAGCAGCTCTAGTGTGTGCCTTCACTGACAGGTGAGTCCTGCTTTACTCGTCTCTGTATGCCTGGTACCCAGCACTGCTCCAAGCACGGTGGAGTGTTTGTTGAACTGATGAGTAAATAAATGAATGGATGGATGGATAAGAGTGAGAAAAGCTCCCTGCTAAAGCATCCATGTAGTATGTCTGTGGTATTCATAATGGCCTCAGATCAACAAATAAATAAGTTATCCATATAGGAGTAAGTCACTAATGCCTCATAGGGATCCCAGAGAGGGCTGAAGGAAATCATAGTGCCACCTGAGTGCTGTTCTCTGAGTGGGAAGGACTGAGCTGGGAGACAGGTAGATGGGAGTGGACATGCATTTCCTGACCTGTTAAGTGCCAGTGAGGGAAGCAACCGACAGACCAATTTCAGGCAAGGGTCAATATTGGAAGGAAAGAAGTCCAAGTTAGTCAGTGGTATTTGGGTATAGGCCTTACCTAGGATGTCTGGAAAACATTCTGTCTGTTGGGAAATCCATTCACACTGTTTACTGAGGTCTGATCACAGTAGGTGCTCAGTAAATACTTGTTAAGTAAAACAGAGAGAACTATACAGGGCTGAATTCTTCTTTTCCCTCCCTAGATACAAGAGATCCAGGGTAATTAGAAACCCCAGGAGGAAGCAGCACCCAGGCAACTGGCCCCCGTAGGCAACGCAGAATGGAGGTTAACACAGGCCTTGGAGCTGGAAAAGTCTGTGTATATATCATGACTCTACCACTCTCCTGCTGAGCCTCTGAAACTCAGCTCTCTTTATTCATAAAGTATAAATGGTTCCCACCTCTGAAGGCTGTCATGGGTATTAAGTGAGATTATAGTACCTGGCCACAGCATGTATTCAATACTGAGAATTTCCTTCTCCTTCTCTTGGGTCAGGGAACCTTGGCATGAGGCAACAGGAGACAAATTCCAAGCCACCCTGGTGTGTGGAAACACAGTTCTTTGCACCCTGGCAGGCTTGGTTCTCGGAATGGGGCAGACCAGCGGCTGGCAGCTGGATAATAAGCCAGGATGGAGGAGGACTGGCGGGTCTGGAAAGTAATGGCCAATAAGAACTGTGCTGAGGGAAGGCAGATCATCATCTCTGTCTCCAATTCCTCCTGCGCCTTTAGCAAAGTCACAGAACTTCTCTGAGTCTCAGCATCCTCATCTATAAAATGCTCGCCATTCTTCTTGCATTCCACTCCATCCCTGGCCCACCCTTGTGTTTTGTTCTGAGGATAGAGGGCATACATGTGCCCTAGACAATGCATAGGCCATTGCAGTGGACCTGGTCAGAAACCACTCCCTCCAGGAGGTGGGGGAATAACCAGCCACCAGAGGCAGGTGTAGATTGGATCTCAGGCTCTGAGATCCGTGCACAGGACTTTGTTCTAGGTCTGCCTGAGAAATAGCAGGGGTCTTCTGGACCTCAAGTCAACTGAGGAAGATGTTGATGTGATTGCAAGTGTGGTGATAGTTACAAAGAGTAGAGAAGATGAATCCAGTTTAGGGGTAGTGGTACCTTTGTTCTCTTTATCTGGCATTGGGATAAGGTGGCCAAGACCTGGCAACCTCTCAGATGCTTCCTAACCCAACTATTCTGTCATTCATAGTGTCCTATACTTGGGAGGGACCACTCATCTTACCCATTACTGACAGGTTTCCATCCTTTTTGAATGCTTCTGAGGACAGAAAACTACCTACCTTAGAAAACAGCCCGCTTCACTGTTCACCAGTTCTGATTGTTAGTACGTCTCTTCTCTCAGGTTGAACCAAAGTCTCCCTAATAATTTTCCTCATTTCTCATCATACTCTTGGACCCAAAAGGGAACAGAACACCTCTCCCACCTGTCTTTTTGTTCCTTTGCTCTCTCTCCCACTTGCTGACTATGAGGGCAGGTGGTGCCATGGTTGAGTAAGGAGTCGGACGTGTCATTAACCAAGATCAACCCTGGTGGGAGTATTCTGAGCTTGAGATGGCTTATTTGGGATGGGCTGATTATTCAGAGGTGTGCACATATGGAGGTTAAAAATGGAGGGTGTAGGTCAGGGTTTGAGTTATGGAAAGTTTTATATAGTGAGGGACATATGATTTTGATCTTGCAGGATAAAAAGGCATCCAACAATTAAAAATAAGTGAAAAGGGTATTGCAAGAGGTAAGAAATCACAAACATGCATAGTATCTTTAGGAAGCAGTGAATGGTCCATGCGGCTGAAATAAAAATGGGGACAGAGTGGCAAATGAGGCAGGAGAGAGAGGCAGTGGTGAGACACAGGAACACAGTGCAATTCTTATTTCCAGCAAGATATTAGCTGAGCTGTAGTTGGTCTTATTTGGTAGGTAATAGACAGCTGTTCAGTTAGTATGCAGTTTTATGACACTTTTTTATTTATTCAAAAGTATAACCTCTTTATGGCTGAGTAATATTCCATTGTATATACGTGCCACATCTTCTTTATCCATTCATCCGATGATGGACACTTAGGTTGCTTCCATGTCTTGGCTATTGTAAATAGAGCTGCAATGAACATTTTGGTACATGACTCTTTTTGAATTATGGTTTTCTCAGGGTATATGCCCAGTAGTGGCATTGCTGGGTCATATGGTAGTTCTATTTTTAGTTTTTTAAGGAACCTCTATACTGTTCTCCATAGTGGCTGTATCAATTTACATTCCCACCAACAGTGCAAGAGTGTTCCCTTTTCTCCACACCCTCTCCAGCATTTATTGTTTGTAGATTTTTTGATGATGGCCATTCTGAACGGTGTGAGATGATATCTCATTGTAGTTTTGATTTGCATTTCTCTAGTGATTAATGATGTTGAGCATTCTTTCATGTGTTTGTTGGCAATCTGTATATCTTCTTTGGAGAAATGTCTGTTTAGGTCTTCTGACCATTTTTGGATTGGGTTGTTCGTTTTTTTGTTATTGAGCTGCATGAGCTGCTTGTAAATATAACTGATTCACTTTGTTATAAAGCAGAAACTAACACACCATTGTAAACCAATTATACTCCAATAAAGATGTTAAAAAAATAAAAAAGTATAACCTCTTATAGGCCAGACCCTATTCAGGGCCCTGACACTTCAGCAGCGCAGGGCCCAGGATGTAGTATATGCTTTACTTGTATTTTCTGAATAAATAAGCATGGCAGATGGCTTGTAAGATGTTAAGGTGCTGGAAATTTTCTTAGGACAGAATTTCTTAGTATCTTGCATAGAACACTAGTTCTGGGGAATGTTAAAATATTATTTGAAAATAAAGAGTACTTCGGTCAAATAAGCTTGGATTAAATAAGGGTAAGAGAATTTGTCTCGTTTTGTTTTGTCTCAGTTGCATGTGCATTAGGCATTTAGACTCACCAAGGGGGAAGAGAGATAGCCTAGGGTGCTTCCCAAACTTACTTGAACATGGAACACCTGTCTGGAGGGGCACCACTCGGTCTTAGTGTTCCAGGAAACACAGTCTGATAAATACAGACCTATAGGTATCAGAAAGTAAGTAAAGAATAAGAATGTTATTTTTTTATTATTGAAGTATAGTTGATTTACATTACTGTGTTACTTTCAGGTGTACAGCAAAGTGATTCAGTCATATATATATATTTTCCATTATAGGTTATTATAAGATACTGAATATAGTTCCCTGTGCTATACAGTAAATCCTTGTTGCTTATCTATTTTATGTATAGTAGTTTGCATCTGTTAATCCTGTACTCCTTATTTTTTTTTTTGAAAATATTAAGCTGATTTATTTTTCATTCTCTCTAAATAATATTTCATTGTTGCTTCCCAAAGATTTGTTAATTTCACGGAGATTATCGAAAACCTATCTTTTTTTTTTTCCTGTCAATAAATTATTTAATTTGAATAAATTACTCCTTAATGTCATAACATTTCACAATCCTTTTTAGTCAGCTTATACTTTATAAAGATTTTTTTTTCCACACACACACACTGTATTTTATTTTTACAAGAGATAAATAGACTGACACCAAGCATTGTACATGGATGACCATAACAAAAGCAACAATGATTGCAATTACCAAACATGAAACACACTCATACTATGTCATAATATTGACATTCAGTCCAGTAATCCTCCACTGTAACAGCTCCTTTACTTTGCAGTGAAAATTGATTTGTATATTCTTTGCCTCTGAGTCCTTGTTGGATTTTTTTTTTTAAATTCAGACAGAAAGTCACAAAAATTATACTCATCCTCATCAGTTCACTCAGTCCCATGTAATTAATTTTTTTTTTATCTTGATCTTTTGTTAGCACTTTTATGAGTTCATCAGTTTTTCATTAGAGTTCTGAAAATGCTTATTCATTCAGTTCAGCAGTACAGTCAGTTACCAGAAACCTGTACTTGTCAGAGTCTTTTCCATGAATTTCCTGAAGATGAAAACCTTTTATAGGAACATATTTACAAAAGCATCAGAGTACACCCAGAACTGTCTGGAAATGACAAAAGACTTAAAAATGACCACAGTTAAAGATTTGATGAAAGTTCATAATAATGCAGTTGACAAGAAAATTAGTTGTTTCTGAGATATACATTTTAAGGTAATAACTAGGATTATGACTTATAACATTAGTCATAAAGAAGATGTGGTACAAATATACAATGGAATATTACTCAGCCATAAAAAGGAACAAAATTGAGTCATTTGTTGAGACGTGGATGGATCTAGAGACTGTCATACAGAGTGAAGTAAGTCAGAAAGAGAAAAACAAATATCGTATATTAACGCATGTATGTGGAACCTAGAAAAATGGTACAGATGAGCCGGTTTGCAGGGCAGAAGTTGAGGCACAGATGTAGAGAACGGACATATGGACACCAAGGGGGGAAAACTGCGGTGGGGTGGGGATGGTGTTGTGCTGAATTGGGCGATTGGGATTGACATGTATACACTGATGTGTATAAAATTGATGCCTAATAAGAACCTGCAGTATAAACAAACAAACAAACAAAACAACTAATACTAAACTTTCATTGGGTTATTTGTATGGAAATATGTTAATATAAGTGTTTCAGACATTACATGAAATTTCTAAAAATCTTATATGTTCTGGTATAATGTTATAAGTCATAATCCTAGTTATTACCTTAAAATGTACTCCTTATTTATCCCTCCCCCCAACCCTTTCCCCTTTGGTAACCCTAAGTTTGTTTTCTATGCCTGTGAGTCTGTTTCTGCTTTGTACATAGATTAATTTGTATTATTTTTTAGATTCTACATATAAATGATATTATATAATATTTGTCTTTCTCTGTCTGACTTATTCACTTAGTGTGATAATCTCTAGCTTCATCCTTATTGCTGTAAATGGCAATATTTCATTCTTTTTTATGGTTGAGTAATATTCCATTGTGTGTGTGTGTGTGTGTGTGTGTGTGTGTGTGTATACCACATCTTCTTTATCGTTTATCTGCCATCTGTTGATGAGCACTTGGGTTGTTTCCATGTCTTGGCTATTGTAGATAGAGCTGCTATGAACATTGGGGTACATGTATCTTTTTGAATTAGAGTTTTCATCTTTTCGGGATATATGCCCAGGAGTGGGATTGCTAGATCATATGGTAACTCTATTTTTTTTTTTTTTTTTACTTTTTTTTTTTTTTTTTAATAATTCTTTATTGTATTTATTTATTTTTGGCTGTGTTGGGTCTTCGTTTCTGTGCATGGGCTTTCTCTAGTTGCAGTGAGCGGGGGCCACTCTTCATCGCGGTGCGCAGGCCTCTCACTATCATGGCCTCTCTTGTTGTGGAGCACAGGCTCCAGACGCGCAGGCTCAGTAGTTGTGGCTCACGGGCCTAGTTGCTCCGCGGCATGTGGGATCTTCCCAGACCAGGGCTCGAACCCGTGTCCTCTGCATTGGCAGGCAGATTCTCAACCACTGCACCACCAGGGAAGCCCGGTAACTCTATTTTTATTTTTTTAGGGAACCTCCATACTGTTTTCCATAGTGGCTGCACCAATTTACATCCCCACCAACAGTGTAGGAGGGTTCCCTTCTATCCACACACTCTCTAGCATTTATTATTTGTAGACTTTCTGATGATGGCCATTCTGACCAGTGAGGTGATACTTCATTGTAGTTTTGATTAAGAAGCAGACTGGTTTTAATCATTAAGAGCATGGTAGAAGGACAAAGTGGAGAAGACCCAGCTACTTCTTAAAATATCTGACTGAGAAGGAACACATATGACTTCAGTTCACATTCCACTGATGAGAACTAATCACAAGGCCATGCCTCAATGCAAAGGGTGCTGGGAAATGGAATCTCTGCTGGACAGCTAATTTTTTCATCTTCAACTCCCCATTACGGAAGAGGGAGTAAAAATTTTGGTAGACAGGTAGCTCTCTCTGCCACAGTGTCTGAAAGAAACACTCTATGACTGAGTTAGAGAAAACTCAAAAGAGTCTGAATGTGCAACTTTACACTGCAGAGTTCCAAGGGCTATTGCTGGAATTATGTCCCCTTTTCTCTGACTTTCAAAGGTGTATCAATAAGCTTAGCCAAGTTTGGCCATGATAGCAAACAATCCCAAATTCTTAGTGGCTTAATTTTTGTTCATGCTCCAAGGTTGACTTTTGTTTATGTATATGTCTATAATACTGATTTCCACTCTGTTCCACATTGGCCTTTGCTCCTGGTCCCAGGCTGCTCTCAGAGAGCTTTCTGAATTGTGGTAGAAGAAAAAGAGAAGGTGGAAGAATCATACAATGTCTTTTAAAGCTACTGTTAGGAGTGACATGTTTCTTCTACTGATCTTTATTGACCAAAGTAAGTGATTGGGATCAACAGGGTAGGGTTGACAATTCTCTTGCTGGAAAGGGAGTCACGAGTCACAGGCCAAACTTAACATCAATGAGGTGGGAAAGTATCACCCCCTAGGGAGAGGATACAAGTTTGTAACACTAGATATTTTGAAAAATAATATAATACACCCTACGGGGGACCCAGAATTCCCACCCATTGGAGTTAGGGCACTGGAAGTTTCTGTGGAATTGCCCACCAATTTCAGGGGAGAGTCACACCTTCAGTTGTTGGCAGTCACTCAGCATTAAAAAGAGGATTTAGATTTCCAGTCTTGTGAATGTCAGAGGTAATGTCTTCCTCACTAGGGCTACTCTCAGCATCCCTGGAGTCCTGTGTTCAATACTCTCTCCTCAACACACGTGATGAGGGAAGGACCCCAAATCCTGGCTTACGGAGTTAAGGGAAGAATGTATACAACCTGGTGTGTGTGTTTATGTGTTGGGGAGGAGAGGATGGCGAATTCTGAAAAATAGTCAGGTGGAAAAGAGATTAGATGTGGCTTGCATATGGTCCTCCCTTTCCGGGAAAGATAATCTCCTTTTACTCACCTGGAAAAATTCCACTCAGCATCCCAGGGTGAGCACAAGTGTCTTATCACAGGAAGCTCTCACTGATCTGCTTAAGTGGAGCGTTTACACCCTCTGTTTGCCTTCCTCATTCCCAGGAGAAATCTAACAAAGTGCTTGTCACATACATACAATTATTTATTTTCTTGCTATTATGGGTTGAATTGTATGCCTGCTTAAAGACAGGTTGGAGACCTAACCCCTAGTGCCTGAGAATGTGACTTTATTTGGAACTAGGGATTTTACAGAGGTAATCAATTTTAAGGTAATGACCTTAAAATAAGGTCATTATGGTGGGCTCTAATTTAATATGTTGTGTCCTTATAAAACGGGGAAATTTGGGCACAGAGACTGACATGCTTACAAGGAGAACACCATGTGAAGATAAAGGCAGAGATCTGGGTTATATTTACATCTATAAGCTGAGGGACACCAAAGATTGCCAGCAAACCACATGAAGCTAGGAAAGAAGCACAAAACAGATTCTCCCTCACAGTCCAAGGAACCCAGCAGACACCTTGATTTTGGACTTCTAGCCTCCAGAACTGTGAGGCAACACATTTCTGTTGTTTAAGCTACCCGGTTGGTAGTGCTTGGACACAGCAGTTCTAGCGAGCTGATATACTTGCTTACACATCTGTTCCCCCAATTTCCTCCCAGTCTTGAGACCCTCCCCAACTTGAGTCCATTCTAGAGGAAAGAAACAAAGATTTCTTTCTTCTTCTTCTTCTTCCTCTTCCTCTCTTCCTCCCCTCCTCCCCTTTCCTCCCCCCTCCTCCTTTTCCCTCCCCTCCCCCCTTCTCCTCCTCATCCCCTTCCTCTTCCCCCTCCTCCTCCTCCTCCTTTGGCTCCAAGGGAGGGTAGAAAAGGGATTAAAAGGATAACAAATTTTAGAAGAACAAATTGGAGCTCTGTGGAGAGGAAAAGATGACAAGTAGTGAGATCCACATCTCTGAAGGTGTTCAAACACAGGGAGGCTGAAGGAAACTCTGCTAAGGACTGGTTCTATGAGAATGCTGAGAAATAGCTTTGCTGGTTGGAATCTCCCAGGGATTGGCCTATTGATCAATATTTTGGAATTCTGGTGATATGGAACCTCACGGAGCTGTCAACGATTGTGCGGGAGAGCAGGATGTGTGTTTTGAGCAAGGGCTTAGTATAAGGCGCCAATTGCTCTCCAGCAGATAAGTCTTTGTCAGAGCTCAATCTGCCTGTGAATCTGCCTGGAATCCATTCCCAGCAGCACCATCTGCTTGCGATTGTCCTACCATCTGACTGTTTACCCTCTGTCAACCCCCCTCCCGGGGGCACTCCCACCACCATTTAGAGGCCACCCATTGTCCAACCTGGATAAACTGAGTCTGAGGAGAGACCTGGCAGCCCAGAGAGGGAGGAGGAGGGAGACCATCCAACACACTGGTGTTCAGGGCCAAGATATGTCTGGGGAGAGCCCGCCACGCCTTCACACGGGACCTGGGGAGGGAGCATGTGGCTGAGCCAGAGCCATATTGTGCCCCAGGCAGACTGATGGCTCCACAAGTAATATTGATGCCTTTTGTTTGGAAACTCTTTGTGGAGGCCTCCCATGTCCCAACCAATCATGCTAAGTGCTGGGCCTCCCCCAAGCCACTTTGCCTTTTGCACAGCCCCATGGCCAAATGTGCAGGCAGATGAGCAGCCCTGAATGCTAATGAGGGGAATGGCTGGCATTCCAGAGGCACCAGCTCTGGGAACCCCTACCTTTGTTGCTAAGGAGCCTTGGAAGCAGAGCTGAAAGGCTCTCACAAGGGGTGGGGGGCGAGGAGGGGGGAGCAGAAAGGCGAGTGTTTATTTTCAGAGCCACACAGTTCTCCAGCCAGCTCCAAAGCTGTCCAGTTTCTGATCCCAATTAGAATATCAAATCCCATTATTGTTTCTCTTAATGATCTCGGGAAATTCCTCTGAAGAGTTAGTGGACACTTAGCAAACTGTTTGGATGGCGCCATCTGTACAGTTGTGCTTCCGCTTGTGTGAAGTGATCATGTCCAGAGTCCTGAAAACACCTTTTATTCCTGTCTCCAGAAGGTGGTGATGAGCTGAGGGTACTGGAAGAGGGCAAAACGCTGCTGGCTTTTCCAAATGTTCATGTGGAGGTGCCATTCCACAAACGTGTTCCAGGTTCCCATTGGGTGGTGAATCTGGGCTCTGTGCTGGGGACAAAGACCAGGAAGACCTTGGTCCTGGCTTGGCGTGTCCACTAGACTTGCTGGGGAGTCAGACCACACACACTGATGGGAATTCTGTGGGTTATTTGCTCTAACTGTGACCTGCAGGGCACTGCAGGGCTGGAAGTTGTGCACTGGGTTCTGGTCCTGGCTTTGTCACTCACTAGCTGTTACTCCTTTGGCAAGTCCATTTACCACCCGAGCCTCAGTGTCTCATCTGTACAACGGGCATAGGAATGCCCACCCGGTTGGGTTATGGTGAGGAGTAAGGACAGGAGAGAGGATGAAGAATAGAAATGTGGAGGACGTGGTCTCTGCACTCTAGGACCACACGATCAGTGAGCCAACCGTTGGCTTATTAGGTGTCTGTATCTGGAAAGGGCGCATAATGATTTGGCCCATTGAATGGCGTAAAAGGAAACACTGTATAAGAATAAAATAGAAAGCCAGTTCCCCCTTGTGGAGCACATCTGTGTGCCAGTGTCAGGAGATTTGTACACATTATCCCCTTCAATGTGAATGACTCTATGGGGAGGTAGTGGATTGCTCAGGGTCACACATCTGGGAAAGAGTCTGCCCAGGTGGTGAGATCCAGCCTCTGCTATGTCTTCAGTGCTCTTTCCATCTTTAGAGACTGAGGTTTTTGGAGAGTTGGGGCACATGCAGTTGACACCAAGTCCCTCTAGGGCATCCTGGAGGTTAACCAGTCCACTGCACACAGACACCCATTTAGAAAGATTCTGCTAGAGAAAGCTGGTCAAGATCACAGACGCAAGACTCCCTCCACCCAGTGTTTATTAGAAGTTCACAGTGACACAGTCACAGGGAGTATATGAAACAACTCTGATCTGAGAAAAAAAAAGAGAGAAGGGTAACAGATTTTCCATAAGCAAACCATGGAAAAGTCTTAGCATAGTGGTCACTAAAAAATATTCTGAAGCATAATGACCTCATAACATTTTGCTGTTTGTGTCCAGTGGTTTGCTTCACAGCCCGGCCTCATTTAATCTCTGCTGTCACTTTGTCACCTAGATATCTAAGCTGTTCTCTATGACTTAGGTTGAATTTTTGTTTTTTTTAATGTTTACTCAGAGAAAATCTAACGAGTATTTACTTTTACAAGGGCAAGTCTTACAAATACACACCATCACACATGCATACCACACACATCCTGGGGTAAAGCAGTGGAGAATTCCAGACTGGAGATGATCTAAGAGCAACTGGCACTTGGTTCTAGAAAGCAGATATATCTCAAAATTTGTTTGTGCTGTAGCAGTAGCGTTATTGCTCTCTGCCATGTCACACAGACCATCGGTCAAACTTCCTGAGGCTCAGCAGCTAAGAGAAGGGACATAAGAAAGGCCCAGCTCTACTATGTGTCCGCATGACATGGCTTTCAGCGTTTATAAAACTCCCCCGAAAACTACAATTACTCCTGTTTTACAGATGAAGGAACTGAAGCTCAGGGAGATTTAACATTCGCCAAGGCTGCCACCTACTAAGTGCCTGAACTGGATTTTGGCTGGTTTTTTAAATTAATTAATTAATTAATCTATTTTATTTTTTATTTTTTAACATCTTTATTGGAGTATAACTGCTTTACAATGGTGTGTTAGTTTCTGCTGTATAACAAAGTGAATCAGCTATACATATACATACCTCCCCTCTTGCGTATCTCCTCCCTCTTACGTCTCCCTCGCACCCTCCCTATCCCACCCCTCTAGGTGGACACAAAGCACCGAGCTGATCTCCCTGTGCTTAGCTAAGCTAAATAGCTTCCCACTAGCTAGCTATTTTACATTTGGTAGTGTATATATGTCCATGCCACTCTCTCACTTCGTCCCAGCTTGCCCTTCCCCCTCCCCATGTCCTCAAGTCCATTCTCTATGTCTGCATCTTTATTCCTATCCTGCTCCTAAGTCCTTCAGAAGCTTTTTTTTTAGATTCCATATGTATGTGTTAGCATACGGTATATGTTTTTCTCTTTCTGACTTACTTCACTCTGTATGACAGTCTCTAGGTCCATCCACCTCACTACAAATAACTCAATTTCATTTCTTTTTATGGCTGAGTAATATTCCATTGTATATATGTGCCACATCTTCTTTATCCATTCATCTGTCGATGGACACTTAGGTTGCTTCCATGTCCTGGCTATTGTAAATAGAGCTGCGGTGTATCCCTCCAGCAATTTATCCATAGGCACAACCCAGCAGCTTTCTTCTGCTTCACTTCTCAGAGCCTCTGTTTCCTCATCTGTAAGGAGCTGTGAAAGCTGCCACGTCAAGTTGTCAGAGTTGGATGAAACAGAATATGTCAAGTTCCCGACACACAGTAGTTGCCCAATGCATATTAAATTGTCTGATCTAATATTCTAATTTCCCTCATTTGGTACTTTGGTAGCACGAGAAAGCCATGTTTTTCTGCTTACTTCTCTGCTCTAAAAGGCAGCTAGGAAGCCCAAGGGCTCTAGAGTGTTAGAGGGGCATTTTTCTGGGCAACTCAAGGATTATAAAAACTAGAGCAGGCCAGACTAGAAGGCCCTCAGAGATCACTTATGTTAGTGGATCCAAATTGTTTTGTTCTTAAGGTTTAATTTATAAGACTTTAGGAGATACCCCACTACATAAAATGTATTAAAGGGGATGCTCAGAGGCCTTTCTGTTTGCTTTTTCCCTTGATCTAACTCCTTCATCCTGTCTTCCACGCACGGAGATTGGAAAATCAGGATCCAGGTCATTCAGCATTAATGATGGTACTGGGAATACGTCTGTCTCTGAAGTCCTGGGCTTCCTTCAATGAGCTCATACTGCCTGAGTGGTGTGATGTGAATGTAAGTGTGTATGTTGTGGCCAGGGTGGTGCAAATTGCAGGGGGATGGATGTTAAGACTAGAAGAACTGTGGGAACTGGTGGAAAGTTTTGCTTGGTTTTCCTGCCAGAGGAAGCAAAGAAGATGTTACCTATGTCCACAATCCTTTGTTCCAGGAGTCCCTCCTCAAAACTTGTATTCAGTACTCTGGGAGAATATCCTTGGAGACAGTGTAACATCATCTAGTTTTGTACTAGAGAAAATATTGGATTTGTTCAGAAAAATTCACTTGAAATTCTGCTTCTGCTGCTTAGTATTAAGATAATATATTGTTAATACTTTTATTTTTCTTACAATGTGGAAATCCTAGAATAGTGACTAGAGGAAAGGCTGACTTACTCATCCAAAAAAGATGTATTTAGGTCTATTATTTCACAGGCATTTTTGGGAGTTGACAACATGTAGCATGTTTTTTACTATATGGAATTGCAGGTTTTGCAAAAAAACAGTTTGATCAGCAATACAGAAAAAAAATCATTGAATATTCATCAGCAGCTTTATAAGAATAGAAGGGGATTTTAAGAAATTGGGTTTTTGCCACCTCAGAAGAGAAAACCTCATTTCCTCGGATCACTCTGAGCTGCTTATGAGCGAGCATCATAGCCAGAAACCAAGTCCAAGTTCAAAGTGTCGACAATAGCCACATCGGCCTCAACTCTGACAGCGCCTCCACCACTGCACTCGGGCTGAGGAGAAACATGTGTCCGGGTAAAAAGGGAGACAAAGGGAACATCTGTTCTCACAATATGGGCTTGTTATCATAGCTCCTTTAAGTACTGAAGCGCTGGCTCCAAGAGCATATTTTCTCCAGCATGGAATCTCCGCAAGGCTTGGTAAACTTTCCGAGGGCTCAGGGACAGGTTGTAAATGAGATTGTAGTTGTGAATGAGGCATCTGGCTCGTTCCTTCTCCAGAACTCCTGCCATTGGGTTGGGTGGGTGGGAGATTTTTAAGAGTATGGAAAAAACAAGAAAGAGAAAAATGCATTAGCTTGAATGACTTCTGAGCAAGAATTAAATGCTAATATTTTGAAATTTTAAGCTTCTTAAAAACCAAGTGACACCCTAAAAAGATATTTACAATCCTGGCTATGCATCATAGATGTTGAGAGGAATCTGAGGGTGATTTTGGGGAGGAGATGGGGTCCAATATAATCCATAGGTAGACTCTAAAGCGATTTTAGCTTGTTCTTCGTAGCCATAAAACTTTAAAAGACCAAGTTTTGAAAATGGTGGGGTGCTGGCTAAAAACAATTCCTAATTGCTCTAGTTTATGTTTATCTTACTGAAATATCCAAACATGTTCCTAGACATGCAGGATTTAAACAGCTCATTTTTGTGCATTTCTGGAAATATATTTACTGTGACTCCCTCCAGCTTGCTGTGTGATCACAGGTAAATCACCTAACTTCTTGTGGCTTAGAGTCTAGATCTGTATAATAGAGATGGTGGTGCTTATCACAGGACATACTCTGGTACCCACGTGTTATATGTACCAATGCCAATGTGTTGTCCATGCTAAGGGTAAGTAGATTTTGATAGTTGCAGAGAGAAGTTTAAGTGTAGAACACAACAGCAAAGGTCAATGACTCATTCATAAGCCCTTAATTGTGAGCTTATATATGTCAGATACTGTGCTTGGGAATAGAGAGGATTTTGAGAAGTAGTCTGTTACCTTAGGAAGATCACCAACCTTGGGGTGATAAGAGATGCAGAAAATTAACTAGAGTGCAACAACAATAACAATAATGACTGATACTCATATATAACATTTACCATGTTTCAGGCACCGCTCCAAACAATTTACCAATATTAACTCACTTAACACAACAACCCATTTTACAGGGAGAGAAACTGAGGCATAGAGATGGGCAGTCACTTGCCCAAGGTTGTTCTAGTCCATGCATTTAACCACCATACTGTATTATAGAATGAGGGGAAAGAGATTGTTTCAAGCAGGGCTCAGATTGTTTTCTAAATATTTTCCATGAATTGTGAAGATCTATGCTACAGGTGTCAAGCTTTTAAATGTATTTTATAGGGGTGAGATACATCCCTTGCATGTGGCTCTTCTACTCTCCTGTACTTGTGCAGACTATAATAATGGTTGTGAAATTCTTTCTCAGAGAATCCAGAAGGAGTGGTCCCCTGGTCATTTTGCAGAAAGCTACGACCAGTCTATTAGATTTGGGCTATAGTGGATACCTGTCATCTCTGTTTAAGCTCTGTTTGGATTTAAACGTGCAAGGACAGTTGAGCATGATGCTCCCCTCTGAACTGCTCTCTAATGAGTGATTTTAACAGCGGACTATAGACAGCTGGGGTCTTGATGTGATTTATTCCATTCAGTTCTATTCAGTTCAGTCCTGCCCTGTCCCTTCCCATCCCATCCCATCCCATCCCATCCCATCCCATCCCATCCCATTCCATCCCATCCCATCCCATCCCATCCCATCCCATCCCATCCCATCCCATCCCATCTCATTCCATATCATCCTATCCCATCTCACCCCATCCCGTCCTATCCAATCCACTGTTTTTTAATTGTCTATTCTATTCAGGTTTATTTACTGTCTCTTTCTCCTATTAGAATGTTGGTCCTTTCCTCTGCAGAAATATCTTTCTTTGAGTTGGCCAATTGCATCTTTGCAATTTTCTGGATTGGGTGGAGGCTCTTGACCTGGTCTAGGTTGGATCCCTCAAGACATTTCCTCATACTCTACCTCTGGAAATATAAGTCATGGACTTTGGAGTAAGTGTCTGACTGAGGAAGTTACTTTAATTTTCGAGGCTCAGTTTCCTTGACTCTAAAATAGGGATAATTAAATTGTTTGAAAATTAATAAAATAGTAAGTGCTTAGCACAGTGCCCAGAACTATTAAGCACTCATTAATATAGGTATTTTTATAGGATAGTTATAATAGTTATATCATCATTACTTAAAATACATAAGAAAATATTTTAATTAGAAGAAATTATTTATATATATAATTTAGTTTATATTTTAATTAAAAATTAGAATTAATGTTAAAAAATGCATATAAGAATTACCACTGGTGTGGGGGGGGGCTTTTCTTCTATCTTCTAGGTTTTAACATTGGTAGAGGATTCACGCATCAGACAAAAGTCCATTGACTGAAATTTATCTCTGTCTAATTTGCTGTCATTAGGGGATGCCCAAGACAGCTGCATAAAATAACCTTACAATCCATCTTAGTGCTGGGAAGCTTGTCCTTGTCCCACCAGAACTAGAATGAAAGAAATAAGAACCTCTTTACTATCCACTTCATGTTCAGTTTACAAAGAACTTTTAAATCTCATTGGATCCTTTCTCAAATCTGGGAGGTATGTTTTATTATTATCAGTCCTATTTTATAGACGAGGAAACAGGCTTGGCGAATATAAGTGACTCAGCAATTGGTGAAGCCTGGACTTGAATCTGGTTAAAAACACACAAAGAAACAAACCAACAAAGCAACAAACAAAATCTCATGATCTTTCTGGTATGTGATGGGAGATTGGTGTAGCGGGAAGTCCAATAGAACTGGGTTAGACTTATGCCTCAACTTCCCACCTGCTGATATTTTATCACTTTGAGTTTGGCTTTCTCCTCTGTAAACAAGGACATTAATCCCTTCAGCATGTGGTTGATGTGAGGATTTAGTGATGCAGTGTATGTTAAGTCCAGACCCATGTCCTTGAGGGCTCTCATTGCACTATGCCTCCTTGAACTCTAAAATATTTTCTATCTAGCCTTCAGTTCACTGGGAAAATTCCTAATCTACCAGTCACTCAAATATTTATCCCAACCACCCATCTTTCTTTAGAAAGCATGACCAGTTATTCATAGTCATTCCTTATTCTTTCTCATCAAGGATATTTTCTTGACAACCCCCATTAAAGAATAAGCTCAGAGTAGGTTCCCAGAAACGCTAATTTGATGATGGATGTTCTGCCTTCACCCTGGATGAGGAATGCCCTGGCCTACATATTTCCTTGCACATAATAAAGAACACTGATTCATCATTGGGCAGAGTAGGGATGATCTGCTCAGTGTCTAGAGGAGGGCCATGGTGGTCTGCTAAATACTGTGGTTAATAAACCAACAAGATGACCTCAGTTAATCCTCTTTCCTCATTAAAGATAGTTATAGATGTTTCCAGATTTGGCTGACACATTCCTTGGCTATTGAGGAACTAATGAATTTCATAGAAACAGAGAAAACAGGCATAAATAGTGAAAAGGCCATGAGAAAGTCATTTCAAATCTGCCAGAATCTGCCCCAAAGTCAACAAAACTCCATTTTTCCCCAGAGCAGTTTAGAAGTATGAGAAAGGTCCCAGTCTTTGGGAGTCTCTTAGCAACTAAGTTTATGATCCATCACCCATCATCAAAACTCAGCATTTGTTTCTTTGGAAATGTCTTTTCTCTCTACCTGATTTTTGGTTTTGTTTTGTTTTTGTTTGTAACCCCATCAACACTCTCACAGTCTTGATATGTATACACAGACTCATGAAATAAAGGTTATTTCAGTAAACTTTTGATCTCCTTTTTTCCCAGTGTCTTCCCTAAATGATCCATTTCAGCTTTCCCTGTGTTCTCCTCTGGTTGAACCTTTGGTAGACACTGGGTAGAGAATTAAGCCTCATTCCAGCCTTCAGGATTCACAATAGGGTCTCAACTTCACTATCCAATCCAACATGACCGTCAGTCTTGTCTTTCTCACTCTCTTCCCCATCATACTCATTCTCACCTTCTAACCTTTGCAGAAGATGGTTTCACACTCAGAATGCCCTACCCAGCTATTCAAAGTCTACCTCTCCTCTGGGTTCAGCTCAAGTTCTCTCTTCCAAGAAGCCCACTCTGAGTACTCACTGAGCTTTTTTTTTTTATCTCTTCTGTCTTTTCTTTGGACTCTTTAAGTCTAGTTTGTGTCTTTAATTATAATACTTTATTCTGTCTTTAAAATTTTTCTTTTACTGGCTTTGAACTATTGGCAGCCTCTGTGTCTTACCTAAAAGTTGCTTGAGGCCAGAGACTATGTCTCATCCTTTCTGGTTTTCCTCCTGGTCCAGCCTCTAGCACAGGGCTGGGCTCATAACAAATGTTTAATAAATGAGTTTCTAATTCATCTAGATGAAATTTTATCTAAAATTTTCCTTTCCCCCTCTCTTTGGTATAGTTATTAGAAGTCCTTGGGTATTATATGGTATTCATACTTCATGTGGTCTAGAATTAACTTGCATTGGAAATTCAAAGCAAAATGAAACAAAAACATACAGAGAATGAAAAGGCATTAGTGCTGTTATATGATTACTTCTAGAAAGTACTAATGTGTACACTAACTTTTTTCATTGAGATGTAATTGATATATATCACATTGTGTAAGTTTAAGGTATACAATGTGATGATTTGATACACATATATATTATGAAATGTTTACTGTAATAAGGTTAGTTAACAAATCCTTTACTTCCCATAATTACCATTTTGTTGTTGTTGTTATGGTGATTACATTAAAGCTCTACTCATAATAACTTTCAAGTACACAACACAATATTGTTAACGAGAGTCACCACGCTGTATGTTAAATCCTTGGAATTTATCTTATAAGTGAAAGTTTCTACCCTTTGACCAACATTTCTACATATTTCCTGGCAACCACCATTTCTATGTGTTCCATATTTTTAGACTCCACATATAATGCTAAGTCTTCACGAACGACAGTATGTAGTTAAGTACAACAATTTCAGTGCATGTGTTTTTGTATGTGTTGCCTGTCTTCCATTTCACAGGTCTCTGACCTAGTTCTGAATTTCATTATCTCACTTAGGCATTGCAATAGCATCCTTTATCCTTTTTATGCTTTAAATTTCTCCTTCATTCTGCACATAGCCATCAAGGACCTTTCTGAAATACAACCTCACCATACCACTCTCCTGCTTAGAAACACAATGTGCTCACTATCTTTGAATTAAATCCAAGTTGCTTGGTCCATCATCTAAGACCTTCCTAGATCTGATCCCATCCTATATTTTTACCTTTTTCATTTAATATTCTTCTTAATAGCCCTTGTATTCTATTCAAACCAAACTCCTTGTATTGAGCTTCATACATAATGCTTTGCTTGGCTAACTTGCATGTTTACCAGGAAGGTCCCTCTATTTCATTCCTTTGTATACAAACTGCACTTTCCCTTAATGATCAATTTCACACTAACATAACCTTATCACCTCACTAGGAAGGAATTCTCCTTTCTCTGAATGCCCACATAGCACCCTCTAATGGCATTTATCACCTTCTATTTTGGGTTTAGTTATTTATGTACATTCATTTATTTGTTTCCTAAAAAAAAGGTTGAACGGAATTGTGCAAGGTACTCAGGATAAAAAAGTATCTTAGTACTTAGATTGTACTAAGTCCCAAATAGAAAAATACAATATATCAAATATGATAATGGGTGTTAAAGAACTCTAAGAGGCCAGATAAAGGTTGGCCTAAATCTGTCTGGGGAAATCATGGGAGTCTCAGAGGAGTAGAGCTTGAGTTCAAGCATAAAAGGTGTTTAGGCATTAATTAGCCAGGTGGACAGTGTGGGGAGTTGGCAGGAAGAGAGGAGAGGCAGACAGCTCAGGTAGAGGGCGTGGGGTTAGAAAAGGCACAGCCATGGGCTTCTCTGGTGACGCAGTGGTTAAGAATCCACCTGCCAATGCAGGGGACACGGGTTCGAGCCCTGGTCTGGGAAGATTCCACATGCCGTGGAGCAGCTAAGCCCGTGCGCTACAACTAATGAGCCTGTGCTCTAGAGCCCGCGAGCCACAACTACTGAGCCTGTGTGCCACAACTACTGAAGCCCACGCACCTAGAGCCCATGCTCCACAACAAGAGAAGCCACCGTAATGAGAAGCCTGCGCACCGCAACGAAGAGTATCCCCCGCTCGCCACAACTAGAGAAAACCCATGGCAGCAACGAAGACCCAATGCAGCCAAAAATAAATAAATAAATAAATAAATTTATTTTTTAAAAAAAGAAAAGGCACAGCCACAGGAGAAAGCAAGGCACATTTGAGGAAGGCAAGTTATTCATTATGATGGGGTAGGATATGCTGAAAGAATTACAATAGAAGCAGAAAATACTGGTCAGGTGGATAGGGACCAGCTTTTGCCTTGCTAAACAGTTTAGAGTTCAGCCTGTTAGCAGGCATGATGATGATTTCAATCAGGGGAATTACAAGGTTGGATTGTAGGTTAGACTCAGAGAAACTGTAAGCAACCTGGTGGGGGATTCATGTCTGATTCATCTTTGTGTTTCCTGATTGTGCTCAGCATAGGGCCAGGCACATGGTTTATGTACAAATTGTATTTGTTAAGAAGTGAAAGAAAGGGAGGTGTCCACTCTTTGACTGCAACACAAATGGAAAGGTGTATGACTGCTTCCATGTCCTGGCTATTGTAAATAGTGCTGCAATGAACATCGAGGTGTATGCATCCTTTTAAACTATGGATTTCTTTGGATATATGTCCAGGAGTGGGATTGCAGGATCATATGGTAGCTCTATTTTTAGTTTTTTAAGGAACATCCATACAGTTTTCCATAGCGGCTGTACCAATTTACATTCCCGCCAACAGTATAAGAGGGTTCCCTTTTCTCCACACCCTCTCCAGCAATTATTGTTTGTAGATTTTTTGATGATGGCCATGCTGACTGCTGTGAGGTGGAACCTCATTGTAGTTTTGATTTGCATTTCTCTAATAATTAGTGATGTTGAGCACCTTTTCATGTGTTTTTTGGCTATCTGTATGTCTTCTTTAGAGAAATGTCTATTTAGATCTTCTGCCCATTTTTGATTGAGTCTTTTTTTTTTGATATTAAGCTGCACGAGCTATTTGTATATTTTGGAGATTAATCCCTAGTCGACTGCTTTGTTTGCAAATATTTTCTCCCATTCTGAGGGTCATCCTGAATGGACAAAGAAGATGTGGTACATATATACAATGGAATATTACTCAACCATAAAAAGGGATGAAATAATGCCATTTGCAGTGACATGGTTGGACCTAGAGATTGTCATGCAGAGTGAAGTAAGTCAGAAAGAGAAACACAAATATCATATAATATTGCTTATATATGGAATCTAGAAAAATGGCACAGATGAACTTATTTGCAAGGCAGAAATAGAGTAACAGATATAGAAAACAAACTTATGGTTACTAAGGGGGTAAGAGGAGGTGGGATGAATTGGGAGATTGGGATTGACATATATACACTACTATATATAAAATAGATAACTAATGAGAACCTACTGTATAGCACAGGGAATTCTACTTGGTGCTCTGTGGTGACCTAAATGGGAAGGGAATCTAAAAAAGAGTATATATATATATATATATATATATATTGCTAATTCACTTTGCTGTACAGCAGAAACTAATACAACATTGTAAAGCAACTTAATTTAAAAAATTTGTGGAGCCCAGTGCAAAATGAAAAAAGATAAGACATATGAGCTGTAAGGTGCACACTTCACCTGTATTACTCAGATCACGCAGGTAGAGGACATTTTCTAGCCTCCTGAACCTGTCAATCCAGGTCTCACATTCTTCAGACGTGTTTTTCATCACTGGACTGACAAAAGGCTGTGAGACTGGCCTGATCTTCAAAGTGCTCGGGAGATCTTTGGGGGCTGAAGTCTCAGCAGGAGGGTTTTCTGGCTGCAAATCCTTTTCTGGAGTTTTCTATCAAAACAACACAAACATTTCACTGGCAACATATTCATAACCCAGAGCTCCCCCAGTATCTTGGCCAACATGAGGCTACACAACTAGCAAGATTTATTGTAGGTCTGGCTTTCTAAAGCTGGAGGATGAGTTTCAAGTCCTCTGTACCATAGGACCATATCTGCCAAGTCTTGCTGGATATAGACTACTATGTTGAATATTTTCTTTTTTCTTTAAGAGAAGGATAAAATTGTGACTTTTATTCAGTTTGCATTTCTGATTTACACAAACAGAGGTTTTTGTAACTGACTGAGATTTTCATGATGTTCTACTCTGTTTTATACTAGTGGGATCCATAGCAATGCTTATAATTTCTTGGTGGGTAAACCTCTGGACCATGAGTGTGAGATTTCTGACAAAAAGTGATTGAAACAATAGTGGTGTTATCTTTGGTTTGTGGGCTCACTGTAATGAAGCATAAGGCACCTCTAGTTCTGTCTGTCCTATTCATTTAACAAAGGAAGCTGAAGTCCAGAGTGGGGAAGTGACTTACTAAGATCATATAGTGAATGGTAGACACAAAACTAGATCGAGGGTATAGAGGTTATATCTAGCTCATCTTTGTATCCTAACCCCATGTCCAGTAAAAAATAGAGATCTTTTTAGAATAAAGAGACAAATGAGTGTCAGTAGAGCCATGTAAGACATTCTGTCACCTGTCACGTAGAGAGAGTGAGCATCTATTGTTTGATCTGCCCAACCCCAGTTTTCCAGGAATTGCCCCTCCTTTCAATCCATATGTCTGTAGAGAGAACCATCATGTGTCTAAGCACATAGTGCAGGACTGGGCATCTAATGCAAAATGTTCAATAAACACATTGTCCAGTGATTTTGGAACCATTTGTGAGAGTTAAAGCCAGAGATAGGAAAACAGAGATCATTCTGGATGAGAGGTAAGAAGAGAGAGATAGAGAGGATATGAAACTGACAGCAGAGAAGAGAGAAGATATAAGAAGTCATGATGATGGTCAAGGTTCAAGTCTTTGATTTTATTGTTATGTTTCTATCCTTGGGGAGATATATGTATATATATATGTATATATATATAGTATGCTCCTTCCTTATCCTTCTAATAATTTAAGTTTGTAGAGTTGTTTATGTTAATTGTAATTCAAATATTCTTAACTAATTTGTCATAGAATTAGGCTTTCCAATTTGTATACCATCTGTGCTTCTCCCAAATTTCAAATACCTGAATTTCTCCAATTTTGTACCTTGTCTCAAACCTCTCACATATAAGCTGTGGAGATCTCATTGCTCTAAAGAATAGTAATTTCAATAAGAGGCCAAGTTAACAAACATGGATTCAGCTGCTACTGGGGAATGTGAAGAATTGTCTTGTTTAAAATAATATAATGCTATACAAAACTGTACCCATACGGATGACTAGTGACCAGTACATTTTAAGAGATTAATATATAAGAATTCTACTTTGATAAAGTCTATTTTGGGAGAAGCTGAAAGTTTTTATAAAGTAAATAGAATAGTGATTCTTATACTTTTTAGAGCTTTGGACCACTTTAGAAATACAATGAAAACTTTAGATAATCTACCCAGATAAATACACATTTGCATACAGTTTGGTGGATGATTTTAGAAAGTTCAAAGAGGTCCTTAGAGCTGAGAAACTGACTTTAAATAATTATATATTTCTTCAGATAGTTCAACACTCTCTTTGACCACTAAAGACAGGGAATGGGGGAATTTGTATGGGCCTGAATTAAGCTAAACCTAGGAAGTAAGTATGTAAGTAGATAACTAACTAACACACCCTATAGTGTTTTGGTCCCACTGTGTCAGGATGAAGTCCAGATTCCTTGCTTGGCCCATAAGACCATTCAAGTTCTTGTTCTTGCTTCTCTTCTTTCAATGTATACATCTTTTTCTCCAGCCACATAAAACCAGAAAAAAAAAAATACAGCTGTTTGATGCCCTTATGCCTTATATATGCTGTTTCCTCTGTTGTAAAAGTCCTTCTTGCTACCTATGCCTTGATGCGTTAGGCTCCTACTCATCCTCCAAGGCCCAACTCATATTTCACTTCTTGGGGGAAGCCTTCCCTGACAGCCCCAGCTTAGGTGAGGGGCAATTCTTTGTAGCCCCTTTATCCATCATAGCACTTATTATGGGATAGTGTAATTGTCTGTTAGAGTATCTCTCCCATCCCCTAAAGATCTTGAGCCTGGGCCTGTGAGATAATCATTTATGTATCTTCAAGTTCTGGTTAGTGACTGTCACATAGTTGGTTCTCAAGATATGTTTACGGAATGAATAAGTGAATGAATAAATGAGTGATTTTCCTGGAACAATAGGAAAGTTGCTTTACCAAACTTCTGCTTCAAGTCCCCTTTCTAAAAAGTGGGACAACGAATGCTGCTTATACAGGAATATGAGAAAACTCGGTTATTGCAGAGAGGCAGTAAAATCCTCAAACAAGAGGCAAAATAAAAGAGCAAAGTATATATTTTTTATAATCTTATTCACAGCAGACTTAACACTCAAGGAGAAAAGCATTTGCTGTTGTTTCTTGCATGGCAAGAGGCTTGCCAAAATGGATACTATTTTCTAAAATATTTCAAAGTGTGAAGTGCATGAAGAGGCCTCCCGTCATCTGAAGATGAATTATGTTCTAATCCGGGCATTTAAAAACAACAACAAGAGAGAAACTCAGGCTGTTTTTCAATTCTGTCTGCATCTTCTCCTGGCTAAGTGCTGGGAATATTAAAATGAATTTTAACTGCTTGCCAGATTTTCTTTTTTTTAAATCAAAGAGCCCATTACATTTTAAAATGTGATGTCTGGGGAAAAGGTCACCCTAAATTTCTGAAAGCTGGACTTAAGATGTTAAAATAGGTCTTGCAACCATCCTTTTGGCAGTTGGTGGACTGGTCACAGGCTCTGGAAGGACACCTGGCCACATGCTACAAGTTCAACTTTCAGGGACCAATGGCAAGCCCATCACTGAGTGGTGATAAGTGGTTTCTGCATGCATACCAGCTAGGAGAGAAACCAACCACACTCTAGGAGTTTGTCTGTATTCCTTCTCTGCTGGAGTAGAGTCTTGAAGTCAAAGATAGTCTGATATCAAGGCACTGGGTGAAAATCAAAAATTCAGAAGGGAGGGCCTCACCCAGCATCAGTGAATAGAAGGTGAAGGATTGGTGAAGCCCTTCCCCGAGGTCTGTATACCCAGCTGCATACCATATGTTCAGTTTTTCCTTGAGATATCTCATTAACTTCAGGATGCACTGGAGTAGCAGAGGTTTCCTTTCCTTTCTTTCCTGGATGAGAAAGAAAAAATGGTTTTAGTTTGGTCTCTTCATTTTAACACATACACATATACACCCAGGCAAAGAAAATGTTGAGGCTCTGCTATGCGATTGGCATTGTAAATGGTGATGGGGTTACACGGGTGGATAAGAAAGATCTAGTTCCTGCCCTGATGAAGCTCACAAAGGGGAGGTAAATGCTAAATAATCACTCAAGATTATTATTTAATTACAAACTACCATAAACACAACACAGGAATATGTGAAAATAAATTTCTTTTGGGCTAGGGGTAGGAGTGGTGAAGGATCAGAGAAGGTTCCTTGGAGGAAGTGACACTTAAAGTGGGGACCTGAAGGATGAATAGGAGTTTCCAGGCAAAGGTGATGGTGGGTGTGTGCATAGAGCAGAGAGCTCCAGATAAGCAGAGACATCAGCCTGTAGAACTGTCCTGAATCAGGAGGGCTTTTACAGTTTGGGAAGTGGCAAGGGACCTCTTCCTGTGGTCCTGCCTCTTAGAGAAGCAGGCACTTCTGCCTCCCTTTCCACCCAAGTTTGCACTTGAAGGATCAGGTAAAACCTTTGTCTTCTCCCTTCCTTGTTCCTTTCAATGGTCAGAAGTCCTATATGGGAAGAGGTTTGAATGGCATCCCTAACCCAGGAGATTTTACTGTCCAGGTGCTAGCTGCTCAGGCTGCTGCCTTCATGAATAGAAGAAATTTCCTTAGGATGCAGGAAAGAGACATAAAGACCTTCAGTTTAAATCCTCTAAGGCTTATTGTGGGCATCATTAATTCATCACTCAGCACCTGCCATCAGACTTGGCAACATTCATTTACTGTATAAATCAGTATGACGACTACACAGCATAGACTTCTGGGAGCTTCAGCTTCAATATTTAATGTGTAATTCAAATATGCCATTAACAAATATATATTGTTTCTGAGTTGGGTGTTGCTATTTTAAATAAAATGGTTCAATCAATGAATTTTAAATGAAAGGGTGACAGTATAACACAGTGGTGGAGAATAGAGGCTCTGAAGTCAGATGCCTTGGGTTTGAGTCCTGGCTCCTTTCTCTCTTAGCTGCATGACCTAGGGCAAGGGACTTGTCCTCTTTGTGTCTCAGTTTCCATTTCTGTAAAATGGGGATAATGCCATCTATAGGTTATTGTGAGGATTAAATGAACTAGAAAATGTAAAGCAAATACTTGGAGCATGGCAAGTACTCAATAAATGTTAACTAATAGTGTTATCTATGTAAGGATGTTTATATAAATAAATTCACAGATTGGATTAAAAAGCCTTTTCTTAGACTTTTAACATTGCACCTACAACTCATTATGAATCTTCTCCCGCAGTTTCTTGATGGAGAAGGCAATGTGATTTCATAATCTTCTCTGAAGTCCCAGCACCCAGCATTAGAATAAATACTCATTGCATGTTGGTTGACTAAATGGATGATCATGTGCCCTAATCTGAGGTTTGGAAAACAAAGTCACTGAATATTTAGTTCTGTGTCTCCCATTCCTTTTCAGGCCCTATGGGAGGAAGGATTTCTCTCTTTATCCTTCCATACCTAACCCAGATGCTATAGATGAACTTTGGTGTCAGATCTGAATGTTATAATCTGGCTGCTTCCTTTTACCAGCTGCAAGCTTTCAGATCCTAATTTTGTCAGTTGTGAAAAGGGAATGATAATAGCTTTCTGCAATAATATTGTGGAGATTTAAAAAAATTACCTAATAAAATGCCTAACACAGGGAAGATGCCCAATACAAGGTAGTATTATTTGTTATTGTGTTATTTTATGTGATCTTAAGCAATCTAGTTTCTCCAGAAAAGAGGACTTTACATTAATTATGATGTGCCAGGAATTTTTGTGGGCACTGTTCACATGCATTATCCCTTTTAGTATAAGATCTAGAACCTAGAGTTTGTCCTGGTCCAGTTTCTCTACTGTCTGCACTTCTAAAAGTTCTGTTAGAAGAAGATGCATGCTCGTCTCCCTGGTCTCTTTTAAACTTCCCTTTCTCCCTCCTAATGCCTATAAGCATATTTTAAAAGGTAATGGTTTGCACATGTGAAAATTGAGAAACCTGAGGCAGAGCTGATTTTTTTTCTTTCTAACACAGCAGGAAGGATAAATAATAACCATCTGTCTAGACTGCCAGTTGAAGACTTGTGCTGGAGGAAATAGGCCAAGCTGGCTTCTAGAGATTTCCAGGTATTGGAAGGACCAGGTTTTACAGGGCTTCCAGTGGATTCTGAGAGTTACACAGCCAGCCCTACCATCTCTGCCCCACCCCAACTAATGACTTGAAATCAGTGGTCTTCAGCACTGGCTGCTAAAATGCTCCCACCTGGGGAG